>NC_137976.1:12202093-12413369 GCF_963924665.1 Micromys minutus
TTCTAGACACTTTAGTTAGAAGAAGCTTTATTGGCAAAGAAATGTAAATATCTTTAAGTGAGATATTTATCACAGATGAGGATGCTTGTAGCCAACTATCACACTGAGCACAGGGACTCCAATAGAGGATTTAGGGGAAGGACTGTAGGAGATGAAGGGTTTTGCAACCCCATATGAAGGACAGCAACATCAACAAAGCAGACTCCCCAGAGATTCCATGAACTAAACCACCAATCAAAGAGTATACATAGAGAGACTCATTGCTACAGCTGCATATGTAGCAGTGGTAGGCCTTGTCTGGCCTCAATAAGAAAGGAGATATTCTGTCCTATGAAGGCTTGATTCCCCACCATAGGGCAAAGCTAGTGCAATAAGGTGGAAGTAGGTGTATATGTGAGAGGGTGCGCACTCATAGAAGCAGGGGGTGGAATAGGGAGTTTTTGGAAACAAAGCCAGGAAGGGGGTAACATTTGAAATATAAATAAATGCAGTAACCAGTAAAAAAAATTGAAAAAAGGAAGTTAACCATGTATAAAGCAATAAATTCTTCAAACAACTTTTGGTAATGAGTGTCTATATGCTCTAAATGACCTCTTCCAGGGAGAGAATTCCTCCAATATACTTTTCACAATGCGTTATTGAAAAAAGTTAGAGGTAATCAAGTTCTTGCCTTTAAGGGCTGTGAATGATTTCAAGGCCCTTAAGGTACCACATGGGCAGTATCAAAGACAAATGCTGCTCCCTTGGTATAAAAAAAGTTTGGATATAAAACTATTGAAACAATAAAAGAGCAGACCACACTTTTCAGATATAGTTAGAATGCTCTAACCCTTTCTGACGTACACTCGTACATTGAAGATTAGCCAGTGAAAGCAACCAGAACAGTAAGACTAGAAGAAAACCGATTATGTTCCCTTTTATTGTATGCTTTGCTAATTAGGAATGGCCAAAATTGAAATACTAGGGAAAACATGCTTAGTGATAATCATGCTGTCTAACACAAGATGTTTTAGTTATTAAAGATCCTATTCTAGTTAACACTGACTCTATTTCTCATTTAACAGGAAGATAGTAATACCACGATTCATCCTCGGCTTTCTATTTTGTCAAAGTCACTTGTAAAGCTCAGAGTTTAAATTTAATTACAGTCTATTAAAGATCAACCATTCCCACTGGGATGGATGTTGGCCACAGATATACTGAGACCACACGGAAGTTTGAAAAGGGTAGAGGTTGTGTGTTGATGTGAAACAGCTATTTTAATGTTGCTATTGTTTAATAATAACTGTATTAGTAAATACCCATTTTACATTAATGAAAGGTCAACAACTATTTTTTAGCAAGTGTGAAAATTCATGATAATCTCTTTTTATAGGTGATGAAAACTATAAGTAAGTTTTGGATTTCTTACTTGTGAAATTGTATCATTGTTTAACTGTTTTTTTTAATGTTTCCATTCTTCCTACAATGTTTTCTTCCTGATTATATGAATACTTGATAAATTTTAAAGATTTGATACTATACACTGTTGACTTTCTTAATGTCTTCTTCCAGAGAGCCTCAAGCAAGTATTGATATATTTAGAAGCTTACCCAGGAAAATGAAGGCTTGATAGGGTTTAAGTGGCTGTTCACAGAGCAACCGAAAGTATTTTTCACTTAGTCCTGAGGTTCATGAACTTTGCTTTGACATAGATAAGAAAAATAGCACGGGCAATGTATATAAGTTTGGAAACCAACATCCTTTAAGAGCACAGAACTTAATCACTCAAATCTTTAAATAATGGCAGTTTTTATAGTTCTAATGTCGTTTTTTCACATGAGTGACCACAGATCAAATCACATTGTGTCTCTATAATGAACCTAATATTAGTTATGTCTTGCTCTAGAATAGACACCCAGGCTACTCTAAGCTATACCAGAGAGGTAAAACACACAGTACATGTCCATTAAAAGGATTCCAAATCTCTTATTTTTAACATGGAATCAAAATTGCTGAAACTTCTAATTTGGAACATTTAATTCAGGAAATGAAACATACCTCAATCTGTAGGCTACTTTGTGTATAACAGTTAAAAGTAAATGTTCATCTGCAGACAGCAAACCAAATTACACCCCAAACCAAAGAAGGATACTCATTATGTTAGACTCCACATAGACACCTTATTACAAGATTTATTTATTTATTTTCCTATTAAGCCTGCATGGACACATCTAAATTTTGCTTCAGATGTCAAAAGAAGTTATACCATATGTGTTTACCAAAAGGATTCAGGAATTTGCTGGTTTGAATATTGAGACTTGGAGAGTATAGTGGAGCAGTCCTTTCCACATAATGAAACTGGTTTAATGGAAAATTAAAGAAGCTATTTATTGTGAGGAGATAAGGCAGAAGAAAGGATGTATACATCTGGTAGTGTAATTATACTGAAAGGTTTAAAACTCAAACAAATGAATAATGAAGCCACTAGATACCTCATTCACTTTCTAGGCAGAGTGAGGGAAGAGAAAACATGGGAATATAATTAAATGTAAACAAATATTTCAAGACAACATAATATGTTTTAATTGTATAAACATTCTTTGAAAGAGAAAACTTTCAGAGTTCTTCAAATAAAATGTATAAGAAGACACCAGGCAAGTTGATAGCTAGTGTTGTGGGGAGGGGGCTGTGTGAGGAACTGCAAATCTGTTCCGTCTCCTTAACTTGTGTCTATGCTGTTATATTTCACAGATGCTATGGATTCAAAGTTGTAACATAAAGGCAGTGTGGGAGAGAGGATTAGAACCTAGAAAATATAAATGCTACAGCCTCACTGTTCTTAGTGATGTTAAAATGCATACTACTTTGACTATTGTAAACACTTGTTGAAATTCTAGAGCTCTAGATGCATTGATTATTTTATTCTGGCAGGACTTACCACTGTGCTTATTGATTCTCAGTGTGAATTCCTATTGTATATTGCCATGGCATGTCTGGAATGTCCTTAACCTTGAGATAGAATGAGTATATGTAGAACTCTTGGATCTGCCACTTGGGAAGCATATCACACGTGTCTGGAACTGTTGCAAGGCACTACTATACATGATGCAGACTTTCAAGCTACACATGCCTTAGAGATACAATAAAAACTAAGCACAAGCGGTATTACAAAGTAATAGTGATAAAAAACTATATGGTATTGGTAAAGAGACAGGCAGGTAGATCAATAAAATAGAATTGAAGACCCAAAAATGAACCCACACACCGATGGTCATTTGACGATTGGCAAAGGAGCTAAAACTATCTAGTTGTAAAAAGATAACATTTTCAATAAATGGTGCTGATCCCACTGGTGCTCAGCATGTAGAAGAATGCAAATCAATTCACTCTTATCACCCTGTACAACTCTCAAGACGAGGTGGATCAAGTGATCAAGGATTGCCACATAAAACCAAATGCACTCAAACTAATGGAATAGAAAGTAGGGGAGAGCCTAGAACACAGGACACTGGGGAAATTTTCCTGAATGGAACACCACTGGCTTATGCTCTAAGGTAAAGAATAGACAATTGGTGCCTCATGAAATTACAAAGCTTCTGTAAACACGTAAGGTGAAGGATGCTGCCATTAGAATAAAACAGCAACCACCAGAATAGGAAAAGATCTTTGCCATTCCTACATCCAACAGAGGGCTAATATATACAATATATAAAGAACACAAGAAGTTAGTGACCAGAGAACCAAATAACCCTATTAAAACTTGGGGATAGAGCTAAATAAAAATAGTAAACCTTGCAAGTCAGCAATATTTTCAAATACATAAAAGAGAATTTTGGAGAGAAATTCTCCAAATTCACATATTGGAGAGAAGCCTTATAAATGTAATGAATGTTGTAAAGCCTTTGGACAGCAATGTCATCTCTGAAAACATGACAGATCACACATTAAAGACATTTAGGAGGCAGTTGCAAGAATAACCTTCAGATTTTGAGGCCAACCTGTACACATACTGAGTTTTAAAAGCTCATTGTCTTTGCATAGAAATCCTGTCTTATCATCCTGAGTGAGATAACCCAGTCACAAAGGAACAGACATAATATGCAGTCACTGATGGTGGGATGCTAACCCCAGAGGCTCAAACTGCCTCAGAAACAATTCACAGATTATGTAAAGCTCAAGAAAAAAAAATAAAAGAAACAAAAAGATATTATGCTCATTTCTTACACACAAGGAAAACATTGACTAATTCCTGGTTGCATCCTCTTTTACATGTATTTTTTTGCTCATTGTAACTAGTAAAACCTTAAAATGTCCAGGAAATCCAGGACACAATGAGAAGACCGAACCTAAGGATAATAGGAATAGAAGAGGGAGAAGAGTATCAACTAAGAGGCATAGTAAATATTTTCTACAAAATCATAGAAGAAAACATCCTACCCTCAAGAATGAGATGACCATGAGCATAAAAGAAGCCTTCAGAACTCCAAATAGGTTGGATGAAAAAAAAAAAAAAAAAAAAAAAAAAAAAAAAAAAAAAAAAACCTCCCGAAACATAATAGTAAAAACATCAAGTGCCCAAAGTAAAGAAAGAATACTAAAAGCAGTAAGGGAACAAGGTCAGGTAACATATAAATGCAGGCCAATCAGACTCACACCCGATTTCTCAACAGAGACTATGAAACCTAGAAGAGCCTGGACAGGCATCATGCACTCCTTAAGAGAGCACAAGGGCCAGCACAAGCTGCTATACCCATCAAAACTATCAATCACCATCGATGGAGAGATGAAGATATTTCAAGACAAATCAAAATTTACACAATATCTGAGCACAAACCCAGCACTACAACGAATTATAGGTGGAAAACTCAATACAATGAGGGAAAATACAGACTAGTAAAAACAAGAAAACTCCTAAACAAGAAAACTAAAAGAAGAAAAAGTCACAGACAACTCAACCCACAAAAGCAATAATGGCAGGAAACAGAAACAACTATTCCTTGATATCTATTAACATAAATGGACTCAACTTCCCAATAAAGAGACATAGGCTATCAGACTGGATACATAAACAAATACAGCCTTTTGCTGCATACAGGAAACTCATCTCAGAGACAAAGACAGACATTATCTCAGAGTAAAAGGGTGGGAGAAAAACTTTCAAGCAAACAGCTCCAAGAAGCAAGCAGGAGTGGCTATTCTAATATCGAATAAAGTAAATTTCCAACCAAAAGTTATCAAAAAAGATAAGGAAGGACACTTTTTACTCATTACCGGGGAAATCTGTCAGGAGGAACTCTCAATCCTTAACATATATGCTCCTAATAAAAAAGCACCCTCTGAGGTTAGCATGTTGCGTTTTGTTTTGCATGTACTTTACGCTCATTGTAACTGTTAGGTTTTCAATGCATACTCTCAAGCCCTTGAAAAAATCAAGTACTGACTAAAAAATATATTCACGGAGTTTGATGTAAAAATTATTTTAATATCTGAAAAAACAGTACTGTCAAAAATGTATAATTTTAAGCAAAAAATGTTTAAAATATGTACATTTATCTTTGTTTTGGAAAATAAAGTCATTTAAAATAAATAAATAAAAGATTAAACCTGCAAAAAAAAAAGCACCCACATTCATAAAAGAAACCCTACTAAAGCTCAAAAAATACATTTCAACCCACACAATAATAGTGGGAGAGTTTAATACTCCACTCTCACCAATGGAAAGATCATGGAAACAGAAACTGAACAAAGACACTGCAAAACTACCAGAGACTTTGAAACATATAGAATTAATAGATATATACAGAACATATTATCCTAAAGTAAAAGAATATAACTTCTTCTCAACCCCCCATGGCACCTTCTCGAAAATTGACCACATAATTTGACACAGAGTGAGCCTCAATCGATTTAAGAAGATTGAAATACTCCCATGCATCCTCTCAGATCACCATTGTCAACAGCTGATCTTTTACAACAACAAAGAAAACAAGTAGCCCACATACACATGGAAAATAAACAACGCTATGTTAAATGATAGCAGGGTCAAAGAAAAAATAAAAAAAGGAATTAAGGATTTTCTAGAATTCAATGAAAACGAAAACACAACATACCCAAACCTATAGGAGGCAATGAAAGCAGTACTGAGAGGAAAACTCATAGCTTTAAGTACTTCCAAAAAGAAACTGGAGAGAGCTTACATCAGCAACCTGACAGCACAGCTAAAAGCCCTAGAACAAAAGGAAGCAGATATACCCAAAAAGAGTAGACGGCAAGAAATAATGAAAATTAGGGCAGAAATAGACCAAATAGAATCAAAAAGAACCATTTAAAAAATCAACAAAACCAAGAGTTGGTTCTTTGAGAAAAACAAAAATATTGATAAACCCCTAGCCAGACTAACTAGAGGGCAAAGAGAAAGAATACAAATTAACAATATCAGAAATAAAAGTGGGGACATAACAACTGAAACTGAGGAAATTCAAGAAATCATCAGATCCTACTACAAAAACTTATACTCCACAAAATTGGAAAATCTGGAGGAAATGGACAAATTCCTAGACAGATACAAGATCCTAATGTTAAAACAGAACCAAGTAAACCATCTAAATAACCTTATAACACCTAAAGAAATAGAATAAATCACCAAAGGCCTACCAACTAAAAAAAGCCCAGGTCCAGACGGCTTCAGTGCAGAATTTTATCAGACATTTATTGGGGATATAACACCAATACTCTCCAAACTATTCCAAAAGGTAGAATCAGGTGGAATACTACCTAACTCTGTTTTTGAGGCTACAATAACCCTTGTACCTAAACCACACAAAGACACTAAAGGAAAGAGAACTTCAGACCAATCTCACTTATGAACATTGATGCAAAAATACTCAACAAAATCCTTGCAAACAGAATCCAAGAACACACCAAAACGATCATTCATCATGACCAAGTAGACTTCATTCCTGGGATGCAGGGATGGTTTAATATAAGGAAATCCATCAATGTAATCCACCATATAAACAAACTCAAAGATCAAAATCACAAGGTCATCTTACTAGATGCTGAGAAAGCATTTGACAAAATTCTACACCCCTTCATGTTAAAAGTCCTGGAAAGAACAGAAATCCAAGGTCCATACCTTAACAAAATAAAAGAAATATACAGCAAACCAACAGCCAACATCAAACTTAATGACAAGAAACTTGAAGCAATCGCACTAAAATCAGGGACTCGACAAGGCTGCCCACTCTCCCCCTACCTATTCAACATAGTACTGGAAGTCCTGGCTGGAACAATTAGACAGCAAAAGTAGATCAAGGGGATACAAATCGGAAAGGAAGAGATCAAAACATCACTCTTTGCCGATGACATGATAGTGTACTTTAGTGACTTCAGAAATTCTACCAGAGAATTCCTACAGCTGATAAACAAGTTCAGCAAAGTGGCTGGATACAAAATTAACTCAAAGAAATCAGTAGCCTTCCTATACTCAAAGGACAAACATGTGCAGAAAGAAATTAGGGAAAAGGTACCCTTCACAATCATCACAAAAACTATGAAATACCTTGGTGTGACTCTAACTAAGCAAGTGAAGGATCTCTAGGACAAGAACTTCAAACCTCTAAAGAAAGAAATTGAGGAGGATCTCAGAAAATGGAAAGAACTCCCATGATCATAGATTGGAAAGATCAACATATCAAAAATGGCCATCCTACCAAAAGCAATCTACAGATTCAATGCAATCCCCATCAAAATTCCAACCCAGTTCTTCAAGGATTTGGAAAGATCAATGTGCAATTTCATATGGAATAACAAAAGACCTAGAATTGCAAAATCCATCCTCAACAAAAAAAAAAAAAAAAAAGAAAAAAAAAAAGAAACATCTGCGGGAATCACTATCCCATACCTCAAGCTATATTACAAGGCAATTGTGCTGAAAACTGCATGGTACTGCTACATAAATAGGCATGTGGATCAATGGAATAGAATAGAAGATCTGGAAATGAGCCCTCATGTATTTGGTCACCTGATTTTTGACAAAGGAGCTGTAAACATTCAATGGAAATAGGACAGCCTATTCAACAAATGGTGCTGGTCCAACTGGCACTCGGCATGCAAAAGTATAAAAATAGACCTGTTCTTATCTCCTTGTACAAAGCTCAAGTGTAAGTGGATCAAAGATCTCCACATTCAACCAGATACACTAAAACTATTAGATGAGAAAGTAAGGAAAACCTTAGAACATATTGGCACAGGAGAAAATTTCCTGAACAAAACACCAATGGCTCAAGCTCTAAGGTCATAGATTAACCAATGGGACTTAATGAGATTGCAAAGTTTCTGTAAGACTAAGGAAATTGTCAAGAAAACAAAATGGCAGCAAACAGAATCGGAAAGATCTTTCCCAATTCCACATCAGATAGAGGCCTAATATCCAAGTATACAAAGAACTCAAAAAGCTAGACTCCAGAGAATCAAAGAGCTCTATTAAAAATGGGGTACAGAGCTAAACAAAACATTCTCAATTGAGGAATATTGAAAGGCTGAGAAACATCTGAGGAAGTGCTCCACATCCTTAGCCATCAGGAAAATGCAAATCAAAACAACCCTGAGATTCCTCCTCACACCAGTCAGATTGGCCCAGTTCCAAAACTCAGATGACAGCAGATGCTTTCGAGGTTGTAGAGAAAGAGGAACACTTCTCCACTGTTGGTGGGGTTGCAAACTAATACAACCACTCTGGAAATCAGTCTGGCGATACCTCAGAAAATTGGATATAGTACTAACTGAAGACCCAGCTATTCCACTTCTGAGCATATACCCCAGAGACACTTTAATGCACAACAAAGATATATGTACCACAATGTTCATAGCAGCTCTATTTATAATAGCCAGAAGCTGGAAAGAACCCAGATGTCCTTCAGAAGATGAATGGATACAAAAATTGTGGTATATTTACACAATGGAATACGACTCAGCCACCAGAAAAAATGACTTGACCAAATTCTTAAGAAAATGGCTGCATCTAGAGAATATCATCCTGAGTGAGATAACCCAGTCACAAAAGAACAGACATAATATGCAGTCACTGATATTGGAATGCTAACCCCAGAGGCTTGCACTCCCCCAGAAACAACTCACAGACTCTGTGAAGTCCAAGAAATAAAGAAAACAAAGCAAAAACAAATTTTTACAAAACAAGAAAACTTTGACTATTTCCATGTTTCATTTTGTTTTGCATATATTTTACACTGATTGTAACTATTAGGTTTTCAATGCATACTTCAAGCCTTTGAAAAAATCAAGTACTGACTAAAAATATATTCATATAGTTTTATGTAAAATTATTTTAAAATCTGAAAAAAACAGTACTGACTAAAATGTATAATTTTAAGCAAAAAAATATTTAAAATCTGTATATTTATCTTTGTTTTGTAAAATAAAGTTGTTTGAAAAAAAAAAAAAAAAAAAAAAAAAAAAAGAACACAGAGGATTTTAACTACTGCCCATTATGTTTCTATCCTGTGTTTGTACCCAAATCCAGAGTGGCAGATATCTGAGGATTCATGTTTATATTAATGTATTGCCAATTGCGTGTAGTACCAACTTTCTCAGAATTAAATTCCTTTAAAAAAAAAAAAACTTTATACTCAATCTTTACACACAAAGAAAACATTGACTAATTCCTGTTTGCATCCTGTTTTACCTGTATTTTTTGCTCATTGTAACTAGTAAGACCTTAATGCAGAGCATCAAATCTTTAAAAAAAAAGAGAGAGAGAGAAAAATAAAGCCAAGCACTGACAAAAATTTATTTGTATACATTTATGAAAAAATGTTATATTTTTTCTTTTATCTTTGTTTTTTAAAATAAAGTTTATAATAAATATATAAATAAAGAAAAAAAGAAAAAAATATGGTTAGAATCAATGTAACACAAGGAGCCATATGGAAGAGTCACAGTCTTAGGAAGTTTAGCAAACACTGTAATAAAGAAAATCAGTTTTTATATTTAAAAAAAAACAAGAAATCAAAATACCACAACTAAAAGCAAATATGAATTCTAGTTCAACAAGAGTATTGTGTTAACTATGAAAATATGAATGTATAGAGACAGTTCATTTACAGAGGATGTAAATCCATAGAACCCTTTAGTGACCACGTTGTCATAGTGGAGATTTTTAACTCTTTTAAAAGATAGAAGGAGTAATAGTGTATCATCATCTCATATATTTTTTGATAAAATTTAAACCTGACCGTTTTCTTTATGGTATCCAAGTTTGGACCCAGTATCCCCATCAAATGACTCATATCTACCCATGATTCCAGATCCAAGAAATTTGATGATTGTTTTTTTTTTGTTTCATTTTGTTTGCATTTCTTAGACACCAGTTATACAAACAATATAAAGGCATGTGTGATTCTGTACTGTGAAAAATATTTTCCCATTGCTAATATCTTTTTAATTAAACTGAATTTGATTTAGTTGAAAAAAAGAATTCTCAACTGAGGAATATTGAATGACTAATGAGCACCTAAAAAATGTTCAGCATCCTTAGTCATCAGGGAAATGCAAATCAAAACAACCCTGAAATTCTTCATCCCACCAGTCAGAATGGCTATGATTAAAAAAAAAAAAACAAAAACAAAAACAAAAAAATCAGGTGAGATGACAGAATATGCTGGAATATCTGTGGAGAAAGAGAAACACTCCTCATTGTTGCTGGGATTGAAAGCTGGTACAAACACATTGGAAGTCATTCTGGTGGTTTCTCAGAAAATTCAACATAGTACTACTTGAAGACCCTACTATACTACTCCTGGAAATATAACGGAAAGATGTTCCAATATGTAACATGGATACATGGTCTTCTATGTTCCTAGAAGCCAAGAACCTAGATGTCCTTCAAAAGAGGAATTGATCAAGAAAATATGGTACACTTACACAATGTAGTACTACTCAGCTACTAAAAATAATGACTTCACAAAATTCTTGAGCAAGTGAATGGCACTAGAAAATATCCTGAGTGAGGTAACTTGATCAAACCAAACAAACCAAAAAAAAAAAAAAAAAAAAAAAAACCCCAAACAACAACAACAGCAGCAATAACAACAAAAACCAAACATGGTATGTACTCACTGATTAGTAGATATTAGCCCAAAGTCTCAGATTACCCAAGATACAATTCACAGACAACATGAAGCTCAAGAAGAAGAAAGCCCAAGTGCAGATGCTTCAGTCCTTCGCAGATAAGGGAACAAAAGTATCCACAGGAGAAAATACAGAGACGAAGATTGAAGCTGAGACTGAAGCAAAGGCCATCAGGAGACTGGCCTACCCAGAGATGCAGCCTATATTCAGCCACCAAACCCAGACAATATTACTGATGCCAAGAAATACATGCTAACAGAATCCTGATATAACTGTTTTCTGAGAGGCTCTGCCAAAGCATGACAAATACAGAGGACGATGCTCACAGCCAACCATTGAACTGAGAATTGTTTCCCAAATGGGGGAGTTAGAGAAAGAATTAAAGGAGCTGAAGGGGTTTTCAATTCCATAAGTACAACAATTCCAACCAACCAGATCTCTTAGGAACTAAACAACTATCCAAAGAGTAGAAATGGACAATCCTATGGCTCCAGCTGCATATGTAGCAGAGGATGTCTTTGTTGGGCATCACTGGGAAGAGAAGCCCTTAGGTTTGTCAAGGCTTGACATTCCAGTGTGGGGGAATGCCCGGTCAGGGAGGTGGGAAAGAGTGGGAAGTTTGGGAAGGCACCCTCATAGAATCAGAGGGAGGACTTGTGAGATAAGACGTTTATGGAGCAGATACTAGGAAAGGGTATAACATTCAAAATATAAATAAAATATATCCAATAAAAGTAAAATTATGAAAAAAGAAAACAGAAATCTAAAGACTAACCTTAACTAGATCTTTACTACTTTTCAAACATATTGTTTCTCATGATTCATTAAAATTAGAGGGATTGTCTTTTGAAAAACTATAAAGAATTTATTTCTTCATATCTATATAAAAATTCATCACAACAAATTTACAAGTGAAATTGAAATGTTTTATTTAGAAAGTGATCAGTAAATTTAATTGATTTCATTACAAATTTGCTTTTCATTATCTTCCCATCCAAGATATATCAAATTCATAGTAATTAAGTGTATTTCCATTTATAACATAAATAAAACTCTGATAGGAAAGAATACTAATGCATAACTATGAACTAAATGAAATTTCATTTTTTTTCATTAATACACAGAAAATGATGTATTGATTCTAGGCATTTAATTCATATTCTGAAATAACATCTGGGAAATATTGTGTTCTTCAGTGCACAGTCCTTGTTATTTTTTGAACAAGCATAGTCTTCTGGCTTTCCCCCAATTAGTTCATTTAACTATGGAGGGCAAAGTTTCAATGTAATTAAAGTCAGTGACTTCTTACCTCTTGACTCCACACCTCTATGGGGGCTCAATGCAATATTAATTCTCCTATAAACCCTTAATTCTTACTTTTCATCTCAGAGTTATGGCTAACCTGACATTTGCTAAAAGAGCTTTGTGGACTTTACTGAAATAAAGTAAATAAAGGGAATATGAACTGTACCCAGAATCTCTAGGAGAAGACCATGCCCTCTCCTTCTTTGTACCCAATGTACTCAACAATAGACACATAATTGGTGATTCATCACACACACACACACACACACACACACATACATACACACACACACACAGCCACACACACACAAGTTTCTTAATAATGACACTTCCTCTGGGAAAGAGTAATAATAGGTCCTTTGCCAGTTAGCTTTGACAACCTAATTTGGATGCATTATTGCTGACTACTTTTCTAAAGTACCAAATGAATTGTTAAAGGCATGGCTGAGCAAGCTAAGTATTGTGGTGGCCAGGATCAAAGGCTCTATGATACCAGGGAAATCTGATGGCTAAAGGAGGTATCACAGTGACATTTTGAAATATTGTGTCCTTCAGGGTATATTTCTATGGTGAGCTGGTGAAAATTGATATTTACTTAAGCTACTTTATTTTTAAAAAATCTTCTTTAGAATATTTTCAAAAGATGAGAAAAAAGTGTATTTTTTTCATTCTGTTTCTCAAGACGAATCTTTCTTCAAAATTAATCAGGAATGTTTGTATCTATAGTGATGAATGAAAATAATCATATGATGATAGTATAAACATTTCCCATAGAGAGTGTCATTTAAGAATAATTTTAAGTTAAATTACTTTTTGTGTATGTTTGTAAGCACACACACACACACACACACACACACACACACACACACACAGAGAGAGAGAGAGAGAGAGAGAGAGAGAGAGAGAGAGAGAGAGAGAGAGAAAGAGAGAGAGAGAGAGAGAGAGACCACAAGTGACTGGTGACATGCATTCACACTTCTGAGGATGTCAGAAAACCATATGTTTGAATCAGTTGCTTCTCTCATGGAATAGCGAGTCTTTCTCAGATTGAATTTAGGTCATCAGAATGGTGGCAAGTTCTTTTACTCACTGAAGCATTTCACTGTCCCAGACGCTAAATTCCTACATTTTTTGACACAACATATATAGGAGAGCTCACTTTCTGTTCATCAGATTATAAATTGATTTATAGCATTTCTAAATGAGGATGAGAATTGGTATTCAAGCTAGAGTAAATGTATACAATGATTTTATGCAAAAACTTATGATAATAATAAAAGATATCATGAATCTAATAGTTTGTACTTTTTATACTCTTGTAAAAATGTTATGCCTTTCATCATAAATATGTATAATTATCTCAAGTTAATCAAGGTTTAATAATTTTATAGAAAGTTAGAAATATAAACTGCCTTGAATTCATGTTATATACTTCATTGTATAAGAAATTATCCACATTGTCATGCATGAATATGTATAATTTAAATATTTTCTACAGGAAACTGGGATTTAAGGGAATATCAATTGGTGCATATATAAGCTTTAATTTTATGTTTAAATGTCTAAGCTCAAGTCATGTTGATATAATAGTCTTATCAACCTTGTCCAAATGCATTTAATTTTACTCTATGTGCATGACTTTCTTGCCTACATATGAGTACATGTGTCATAATTTTCTGTTTAATTTTTTAAAGTCTACTTTTAATGATGGTTCTTTAACCTCTTTTAGTGTACCACCCACCAGACGTAGTGGAAAAGAAAGCATTAGGGGAAGTGGACCTGTTTAGAAGGGTTCATTGCAGCATGTCTCATCTCTGTTGTCTGGAAATCTGTAGTGCAGCGCACAGGTCTGCAGCAGTAGCTCAATCCACTCACAAACGTTTCACAAATATACCAGCAGTCCAGTTCCTCACACTCAGTATAGCAAACATGAATCAGCAGTGGTGGCATGACCTAGCAGAAGTAACCAGGCCTTAAGAACAAGTCAGAAGAAGGGACCGGGTCCTCTCTCAAGTGAAGCAACATTCAGTGAAGATGTGAGAGCAAAAAGCATTTAGCTATGCAAGTAAGCCAAGCTCTGTCTCTGTCACTGTCCTTCAAATTCTTTTCCCTCTCATCACCACATGTCCACCACATGTCTGGCTTCAGCACATTTTTTACTCAGCTCATGAGTCTGTTTTAGATGACTTTCCCAATATCACTTTCTTAATCAGCCCAAGTCCCCAGAAATGGCAAGAAATTGCAGCATGCCACTAGAAGTTTTTGTGGTGCATTTCTCTCTATGGAGTCTCAACAAATGGAGCTCAACTATGCAATGTAAGGCAGGCCAATATATGTCATTAGAGAAGAATCCTTTCACATGCTTGCTTTAGCAGAGCATTTTTTCACCTGTCTGCTACAGCACGTTGTGCATTCATGAGTCTGCCTTAGCCTTTTACCTGTGTTGCTTCCAGTGAAGTGATCCTCCCCATGTTTGCCCAAAGAAAACACCATCCAACACAGATGACATTCTAAAGAACCATGCTTCCACTTTAATTATCTGATGCTTGCACAGGCCAGAAGAGAGTGTGACACTTACGACAGATATGAACACTAATCTAGATGCCAAGAACACGCTGCAAGCCTTTGGCAAGTACAGGAAATGCTATTAACCACTGAGGCATCTGCCTATGCCTTTGTCCCTAAATTTTTAAATTAATGTTCTCAGGTTTACTTAAACAGTTTGCATATAAAAAGGTATGTACAGCATGCGCAGGTTAATGAATGTTAATACCATTTTAGACTTTTTTTTCAGTATTTCCAATGGAATCAATTTATGTTTCTCTTGGGATACATTTATTTGTAAAAATATTCATTACTTAGAAACAGATTTAGTAGCAAATGTTATAAGGCATTTTGTGTTAAATAAAATTGAGTTGTCAAGTTTTGCTAATAATTTTGATTAACACAAGCTTTCCATATACACGTCTTTCAGTTACCAAGTCCTGCTGTTTTCAGACATAGCATCACTTAAGCAAGTGAGACTTGATAGTGTGAAGGAAGGAAGAGATCATTACATTTAACATAGTGCCCACACCAGTCATTTCTTACTTACAGAAAAATCTTCTTGAGAAATTTATAGATATATGTTGTGATTTTTAGATATTTTAAACTCCTATGTCTCACTCCTTTCCATTCTAATAAAATTCTTCAGTCAGCAAGCCTATTTTTAAAATGTTTTTGTATGTGTATTATATATTTATATTATATGTGAAAAGTGAATTTCTAGCCTGGGGGTAAGTGGAGGTAATTTGCTGAAGCCAGGACTTCTCAGTGCTCCCATCATAAGGAACTTAATACCTCTACTCCCAAAACTTCTTAAACTGCCCCATTGGGAGTTTGGGGGCTTCATGTCTAATTATCTCTTTAGGATATAATGGTGATTTTTTTTCTTTTAATAACAAACATGAAAATTCAATGAAACACTTGACATGGTGGCTTATGGTTACATGCTAGCAAATAATTACCAGTGGGAGAAGGGAGCAAATGGGTCTATATTTTGGACATATCATCCTATAAGCCAACCACAGTCTGGTCTACAGTAGTGTCAAAGAGCTGAGTTCCAGTTGTTAGTTCAACACTGAGCCTACATATATTTGTTTCACTTATCTTCTTTAGGTTTCTGATCTATTATCACTTTTTCTAGGAGCACACAAATAAAAGACATGTTTTGTGGCTTTACCAAAAATATTCTCATAATTGTGTACAAATAAAAACCCTGAAAATGTAAAGTGTCTATCTGATGATTTTTTAAAGTAAAAACCATGTAATGGAGTTTTATTTTATTCTTAAAATGGAAACAATATGTTCATTTCTAGGAGTAGATGCAGAATGTCTTTGAATTTACAGTATTTCCTGCCATATCGGTATTCTGAAAAAGAATATTTTCAAATACTGATTTAACACCAATATTTTATATTGGAACTTTCAGAGTTTTGTTTGTTGTAGGAACTAGTGAGTTTCTTGTTCTTGACATAGTGTAGCTATGTAGATTCACACTTAGTCACTCAGAACAAAGAGCTGTTTCTATTTCAGACAATCACCAGGTGATAAAATTGTTTCCAGCACACACGTCAAGCAGCTTACAGTAGCTGGTGACTCCAGTACTAGGGTGTCCCGTGACTCTGGCTTCCAAACATTTGTATTCATGTGCACTCACACTTACATATATACATACTTTAAAAAATTAAACTAATTTTTAAATTCTTGTTTCAAACTTACATTTGAGATCCTCCTCACTTTGCCTTACAGGTGCTAAAGATCTCAGGCATCTGCTCCTCCCTGGTTGACATGGTACTGGGGATCAAGCTCATGGCTTTAAGTGTGCTAGATAAGTACTCTACCAAATGGCTATATTCCCAGCTCAAACTCAGACATTTTCATGGGATCATGCTTCTTCAAATGATGGAATTGAGTTTTAAACCACAGAATTCATGAGTGAAAGAAAACCAGCCAGCATCATTGGAGACAAAGTGCAAAATATATGATCTTTACTCAAACTGACTATATTTTATAACACTTTGATGAGATAAGGTAGGAAACTACTTGTTACCCAATCCAGTGTGAAAATTTATTCAGTAAATCAGAAGCATGACTTAGTCACCATGCCTACTACTCTTAACCTCTAAATATTGCACTTTTTTTCTGTCAAATTTGGAGATATTTTTGGAACAGTTTTATTGAGAGAATTAAATATTTCATGAAGAAAATAAAAGAGACTGAAATGGACATGACGAGATTGTAATTCTTATTTTTACCAATAAACACTTGTTAGGAACCATAAGAAGACAAGCTATTAAATAACAGGTGATCTTCCTAATATGCTCTGCTTCAGATTATTATATAATCTGTGATAGATTCATTCTAATGAAGCTAGGACAAAGAAGAATTCATTTTTAGAAAGATTTCTCTTATTAATATGTTTTTCTGTTATTATTAAACATACATAAGAAAGACTAGGTACTATCCCACCTGCTTTGAGCAGATCCCTGCAGATCTACAAAGATGTACTCTCTTGCAGTGATGGTATATAGACAAATAGATGACTTCTTAAGTCTTAATGGTGATTCTGTAAGACTTTCTAAAATTAGATCAGTGACTATTAAGCTCTTTTATAATGCAACTTCTATTAGGTCCTTTTCTGATAGTCGAAATGGCAGTGAGAACTTTGCCAATCTCCCAACTGTCACTAGTTAATTGCTTTTATATGGTAACGAAACTTTCTCCTACTCAGAGCACATTCGAAGAGGTCATAAAGTAATTAAACAAAGGTCATAAAAAGGGAACTAAGGATTTATCACAGGTGCTAGGACAGAAGATGAAATATTGACTGGGCTTAAATATACAAAATTTCTCTAATAACTTAGTTATCACTTTAAACTTTCAGTGAACTTGTGGACATGTAACAGGTGATAGATGTTTAGCCAGATAATTACTCCTAATGGATCTGCATGTAAACATTGTCTATTGTAAATTTCTATTTCATTTTATGTTGAGGGATATATGGGTTGCTTCCAGCTTCTGGATATTATAAATGAGGAACTTGTAGCTATCACCCTGAGTGAGGTAACCCAGTTAAAAAGGACACACATGGTATGTACTCAGTTATAAGAAGATACTAGCCTCAAAAATTCAAAATACTCAAGAAACAATTCGCAGAATTTATCAAGCTCTAAGAAAAAGAAGACTAAAAGGATGTTCAGCCTTCTTAGAAGCAAGAACAATACACTCATAGAAAGAAATAATGGGACAAATAGAGGATCATGGATTGGAGAAAGGATCCTCAGAAAACTATATGCAGTCACTAATCCCATGCACTATTGCTGATGCCAAGTAATGCTGAGTGGCAGGAATCTGATATGGATGCCTCCTCAGAGACTCTGACAGAACCACAGTGATATAGAGAATGAAACTTGCAGCTAACCATCAGACTAAACATGAGGACCACACCATGGGAAGAACAAAATTATTAACCAACTGAACCCACCACAGCTCCCTGGAACAAAATCACCAGCCAATGAGTTCTTGAGGAGAGACCCATGACTCCAGATGCATATGCAGTTGATGATAGCAGTCTCTGGCATCAATAAAAATAGAGGACTTTGATCCAGTGTAGACTAAATTCCCCAGGGTATGGGGAATGCCAAGGATCTGAGGTGGAAGAGGGAAGTTGAGAGAGGGAGCACCTTCATGGAGGCAAAGGGAGGGGAAGGAGAGATGGGATTGGCAGAAATGAGGAAAACAACTGAAATGTAAATACAGAGACTATCCAATAAAAATGTAAGAGAAAAAAAGAAAAAGTTACATGGTAAATAAGTTTTTTAAAAAGAAAATAGTGGAGTAGTATGTGTCCTTGTTATATGTTGGAGTATCAGTTGGGTATATGCCCAGAAGTTGTATAGCTAGGTCCTCAGGTAGCATTATGTTTAGATTTCCGAGGAAGCAACAGACTTATTTCCAGAGTGCTTGTACCAGTTTCAATCCAGCCACTGATTGGGAGGAGAGTTCCTTTTTCTCCCCTTCTTGTTGCAGCCTGAGTTTTTGATCTTAGGCATTCTGACTGGTATCAGGTGGAACCTAAAGGTTGTTTTGATTTGCATTTCCCTGATAAATAAGAATGGTGAGCATTTCTTTAAGTGTTTTTTGGCCATTTGAGATTCCTCAACTGAGAATTACCTGTTTAGCTCTGTACCCCATTTTTAATAGGATTATTTGATTCTCTGGACTCTGATTTTTTGGGTTCTATGTATATTTAGAATATTAGCCCTCTATCAGATGTAGGACTGTTAAAGATCTCTTCCTAATCTGTGGATTGCTGATTTGTCCAAATGTGAGCATTCTTTGCCTTATAGAACCTTTTCAATTTTATAACGTTCCTTTTGTCAATTCTTGTTCTTAGAGCATAAGCCATTGGTATTCTGTTTAGGAAATGTCCTCCCTGTGCCAATATGTTCAAGGTTCTTTCCCACTTTCTCTTTTATTAGATTCCTTCTATCTGGTTTTATGTTGAAGTCTTTGAAACACTTGCACCTGAGCTTGCTACCAAGAGATAAGAATGGGTAAATTTGCAATCCTCTACATGACTACTGCCTGTTTAACCAGCAACAGTTGTTGAAAATACTTATCATTTTAGAATGTGTACAAAAACGTTCCTCAAAGACTTGTTATAACATACCAGTAAATTCATCTTCATTTAACATTTATCAAGGTACCATTTATTGATTTATTATTAGGGGAGACATGCCTATTCGGATAGTTTTTTTTTTCTATTATAATATACTATAAAGAAATAGTTCACTTCATACAAGCTGGCAACTTTGTGAGTACACATAAATATATAGCCCTTTATTACCTTAAAATATCTAACAGAGATGCAATGATGTATTCATGTTGATTTTTTATTAATTCATTGGAAATTCTCTGTATTTATATTTCAAATGCTATTCCATTTCCCTTCACTCCTATCCAACACCCTCCATTTGTTTTTATGAAGTGGCTTCCTCTTCACAACCACCCACTCTACCTCAGTGCCTTGGCATTCCCCTACACTGTGAAAATTTGACTTCACTGTACCAAAGGCCTCTTCTCCCACTGATGCCAGAAACATCCATCCTCTGCTACATATGCTACTGGAGCCATGGGTCTCTCATTGTGTGCTCATTGGTTAGTGTTTTAGTCACTGAGAGTTATGGATGGTTTGTTTGGTTAATGATGTGGTTCTTACCATGGGGTTGCAAAACCTTTCAGCTCCTTCTGACCTTAATCTAGCTCTCTCATTCAGGTCCCCATGTTCAGTCTCATGGTTAACTGCAAGCATCATCATCTGTATCAGTTTGCCTCTGACATAGCCTCTGATTAGGCATCCATATCTCGTTCCTGCCAGTAAGCACTTCTTGGCATTGGCAATAGTGCTTGGGTTTGGTGTCTTCATATGGGGTGGATCCCCATGTGAAGCAGTCTCTGAATTATATTTTCTTTAATCCACGCTCCTCTATTTATCCCTGCATTTCTGCCTGTGATTATTTTGTTTTCCCTTCTAAAAATGACTGAGTCATTCACCTTCTGGCCTTTTTTCTTTTAGAGCTTCATAAGGTCTCCGAATTGTTTCTTAGGTATTCAGAGCCTTTGGGGGTTAGTGTCTGCTCATCAGTGAGTGCATACCATGTGTGTTCTTTTGTAATGGGGTTACCTCACTCAGGATTATAGTTTCTAGTTTCACCCATTTGCCTTGGAAATTTATAAATTCATTGTTTCTAACAGTTGTGTAGTACTCCGTTATATAAATGTACCCCATTTTTTTGTCTATTCCTCTGTTAAAAGACATCTGGGTTCTTTCCAGTTTCTGGCTATTATAAATAAGGCGGCTATGACCATGGTGTAACATGTGTTGTTAGATGTTGGAGAGTCTTTTGGGTATATGCCCAGGAGAATAATAGCTGGGTCTTCTTGCAGTTCTATGTTTAATATTTTTGAGGAACTACCAGACCAATATCTAGAGTGGTTGTACCAGCTTAAAAACCCACCAACAATGGAAGAGTGTTACACTTTTTCCTCATTCTTACTAGCATCTGCTGTCACCTGAGTTTTTGTTCTTAACCATTGTGACTGGTGTGAGGTGGAATCTCAAGTTTGTTTTAATTTGTAATTTCACCGATAACTAGAAATATTGAGCATTTCTTTAGGTTCTCTCAGCCATAAGGTACTCTTCAGTTGAGGATTTTTTGTTTAGCTCTGTATTCCATTATTTAATATGATTGTTTGGTTCTCAGGAATCTAATTTGTTGGGTTCTTTGTATATATTGGATACTAGCCCTCTATCAGATGTAGGATTTGTAAAGATTCTTTCAGAATCTTCTGGTTGTTGTTTTGTATGCCAAATGACTGGCTAGTTACCTCTTGTCAACTTCAAACTTCTGGCTTACTCTCTCTCTCTCTCTCTCTCTCTCTCTCTCTCTCTCTCTCTCTCTCTCTCTCTCTCTCTCTCTCAAGTTGCCAAATCCTCCCATGCCTGACTTTACCCCAGTTTTCCCCTCTCTGATTAAAAATCTTGCCTATTCTATTCGGTTCTGCTATTGTCTATTTATATTATTGAATGTAATATTTTTACACAGAGTACAAGAGATTAACATTATTGCTTTGTGAATCTGGAAAAAGAGGAAAGTCTAGGCTATATCTACAGTAACAGAATCATAAAATAGCACCGAAAGTGGGGAAGCTTGCTTGCCTGGAGGGAAATAGAAATAGCTTTCAAAGGCCATTCTGCTTTGACCCAATCCTTATAGATTTCACCAATTCTAAAACAACATCACTGTGGAAGATATTTCAAAATCAAAACACAACAGTTGATTGTAATATTATACTTTCTGTATGGAGTAAACTGAAAATATTATACTCTAAGCTATTATCAGGACTACCAGTTTATCCATCATCCTAAAATACATTATGATTTTCATTACGAACCTTTATTATTTCCATGATTATCAAATAGTCTTCCTAAATACTTATATTAACAATATAAGATAAAGTAGAAAATGTATTGTAAAATTATACAGCAAGGTAAGTAAAAAAATGAGGAGCAATAATTAAATATTAGATCTTGGCACTTATTCTAGGATGATTGTTTCTCAATAGCTTTCAGCTCTCTCTAAAATATGTTTTATATTATTAAGTATTTAATTCATTGATGTGTTACAAAATCATAGTGCTTACTTCAATAATAATAAAATACAATTTTTATATACACCCCTGTTAGGTCAAATGCTAAAAACACAAATTTGAGGAACACTTAATTAAATATTTTGACATGGCACCAGTATGATGACATTAATATAACAATAAAGAAAGTTAAAAAATCTAGCATGCTATTGGGGGCATCATATAGACAGATTACATAAATTCAAAAAATCACACCTATGTGTCATAGTTGGTATCTGAGAAAACTTTTAGCCTCTTGGTTGTTGGAAAAAAGGGGTTTATTTTGTACATTTCTAGTGATTTATGAAATGGTCACAAGTGTATGTAAACACATTGAAAGCTATCAAAAGCTAAGGATTGGCTGTGATAATTTGGTTCTATATTTGAAAGATGTCAAACACTCTGCATGAATTTTTAGACAGCTTTATTAGCTTTGCAGAAGGTGAAAGTTTCTAGTTATTTGCCATCTTCAATATAGCAGAAGATGTGATGGAATCCAGGGACTGACATTTCAGAACAGTATGGATTTTTTAATAATTTTATTTAGCAAGACTACCTCTTTTCTCTATTTTTCATCGGAGTCATGAAAGATAATTTATGAATTGTGAATAAAAATAATTAAATTTAAATAAGTAAATAGATGGCAGAACTATACTTAACAATATGATGATACTTTGAAGGTACTTTAAATTCATGAGTAAGAAAATTAATGGTAGACAATGCTTAATCAGAACAAAATTGTTCTTTTAGTATTACTGTTATAAAAAATGAGAAATGGTATTGGAATTCAGTGGACAATTTGAGGTTTAAGATTCCAAATAATAAAATTATCCTCACTAACTTGTGCTGTCTCTCTTTTTGTGTGTCTATACCTTCTTCCTTTCTTTTTTTCTTTACCCTATATTACCAAGACTTATCCTTCCCACATTCTTTCTTAAAACACTAACTAATTCCCCTTTTAAGAGAATATTCTATTATAAATAGCTTACAATGATAGAGAAAGGGAAGAAGGAATGTATTACTTCTATGTATTTCTACATAGAACTAAAGCAACCAATGTGAATGAATGTGTTAATGTTTCATCTGTTATACTCTATGATATAATAAAAGCACAATTATATTCAACATTAGTAACTTATGTTCAATAAAATTTTAATATTTTCCTTAAAATATATTTTATTTATTACAGAATAAGTTTCTCCAATTTATGAGAAATGATCTGTGGAAAAGTAAAAATGGAACAGAGCTTGAGAGAGTGGATACCCAGGGGTGGTCCAACTTGAGACTCATGCCACAGGAGAGATCAAATCCCTAATAATATTCTGGTATGTTTGCAGAAAATCATGTTAGCATAAATATCTTCTAAAGGGCTTCATCCAGCAGCTGCTAGAGACAGGTGAAGAGACACAGCTAAACTGTAGGTAAGATAGAGGAATCTAGTGGAAGAGTTAAAGGAAGGACTGAGAGAGTACAGGGGTTCAGAATAACACAGGACATATAGAATCAATTAACCAACAACCGAAAAGCATTCATGGGATAGAACTAGGTTCCCTACACATATGTAGCAAATTCAGAGTTTGGTCTTCAAGTGAGTTTCCTAACATTGGAACTGAACTGTCTGATTTTGCAGTTCATTCCCTAGGTGGGCTGCCCTTTCTGACCTTAGTGTGAGAGGATAAGCTTAGTCCTGCTGAGAAGAGATATGCTTGGGGATAATATTACCCGTAAGGAACCTTCTTTTTTCTGGAAGTGGGTATAGGTGAGAGTTATGAAAGTAGATTCTGGAAACAGGAAGAAAGGTGGCTGGGTTCAGGATGTAAAGTGAATAATAAATAAATTAATGAAAAATAACAAGTTTTATATTAACGTTTGCAGTGAATACTTTAGAACCTTCTTAATAAAGTGAAAAACATATTTTATGAATTAAGCACTTCACAGGTAGTAAGTATAAGATCTCTGCTATTCACAATACTTTGCACAATGTTGAACAATTCTGAAATTGTTTTTTAAGCCAGAGTCAGAACGTGCATGTGTCATGCCTACTGTTCTCCAGAAACTGGTTTTGGTTTTATTCTAGGTTACAAGAATATAAGTTTATGCTGAGAACCTCATGTCATACTATATGCTGTGCTTGTACAAGATGTTGACAAATATTTACTTTGAGTTATTTCTTGAATGAAAGGAACCATTTTAGTGTTCCAGATTGACACCTTCAATTACCGGTGTAATATGTCTTCTTTATTCTCCCTCTCACTTGCTGGGTTTCATGCTACTGACATAATAACTAATCTTACTTAGTTATTTCAGTCACCCAGTTTTATTTTTGTGTTTGTTCTCAATTTAAAGTGTTTTGCTTTATGAGTCTGTAATGTTGAGTTCAAGTTCAATAGAACTTCAATTATAAATACCTTCACCCAAACAATGGTATTTAGTACTAGCTGTAACATCATGAAAAACTGCGAGAGTCAAAGAAGGGAGAATAATGCCTTTCAAGGAGGTATTACCACACATCAATGTGTCAACAAAAGCACATTGGAACTTGTGTTATTATCAACTATAATTTTCATTTCAACATCTAGCCTTTAACTTACACATGAAATCGTCAGAACTGTGGCATGTGAGCAGTCAGGGATGTTGTTTATGATATTTCTATAAGAAATGCAGAGTTAGAGTTGAAAACATATATCAGAAGTGACTCTGACTAGTCTGACTATTGTCACCTCACCGTATCTGACTCAGACATTGCATTATCACAAAATGTAAGTGATAACAGGAAAACACTGAGTAATGTTTCTGCTTTTTATCTATCTGTGTATGTGCATGAATGTGCATGTGTATACTGAAATTAAATCTATCTATATCTCATATTTATTTATGTGCTTATAGATAGGATGCAAATGTTTTCATATATAAAGGTACAGTGTATACAAAAAAGGTTTATTTTATGTTTCCAAATCCAGTTATTAATCATGAATAGGAATATAAAAAGAGACATTTAGATGATATCATTAGGAGAATAATGTTTTATGTAGCTGTATTTTGTAGTTTCACTGTGTTTATGTGTTTCTGATAGAACTCACTTTCTTACAGCTTATTTCTCATATTGCTCTATTGCAGAAAAATGAGGAAATATTATAGGATTTGGAGACCAGAAATTAATCACAAGTTATTGTGCTCCGAAGGTTTTGTGATAATGGAATATTAAAGCCAGTTACAGAGAAGCCACAATAGAGATATCAGTGGTCATTGTGATTAGTTACTTAACCATTGGCTCTTTTTAAACCTCCTCCTGACACTTTCACCTGATGCCCTCACCTTATGAAGTCACAAGAAACTGCAGCTGCCACTCACTAGCTTACAATTATAGTCATAGGCTTTCCTGATCTGTAGGCAGGGACTTACATCATTTATGTCTGCAATAAATGTTATCTTTTTAATACTATTTTTATTTTATAAATTTATAATATAATAAGATCATTGGAGAATACCTTTAGTCTCTCTAAGCTCTTTTATATATGAAATGCTGCTCATAACATACAGAAGGTTCTAGAGGAGATATCAGTATACTGCTTACTTTTATAACTAGTTTTATAGGAACAAAAGGAAATGCTCTCATATAGTGGATTAAAAAATTACAGTTTGAAAAACCTTTTATAATAAAAAGATAGGAAACCACAATCTTGACATGAAAGGTAACATCCCACTGATAATGATTGATAGATAAATAGATAGATAGATGATAGATAGATAGATAGATAGATAGATATACATATATAGATATACATATATATAAGTAATTGCTGAAATATATGTAGGAGTCTAGGTGTCCTTAATATTATTATAGTAGTGCTCTGGGTGTAAATGTAATTCTCTCCTGACCTCACCTGAACTACACTTTCTTCATTGGCTGGCTGAACTGAACTCAACAGACAGAGCAGACCTAACTGAATTCCAGTGTAGTGCCTAAAATCAACTGACTTGAACTTAATAATCTTCATGTATCCATATCCTGAGAGCTGCATTTAAAGATGTGTGCTATCACACCTAGATCTAAGCTTCTCATTACCTGAAGTTTGTTCTATACAAAACTGGCCTTGAACTCAGACATTTTCTTGCCTTTGTATCTTGAGAAAAAAAAGTGTGTCTACAATCCAGTTGAATACCAAATACAAAGAAGGTATTTCGATGTGACCCTTAGCTCAGTTAAAATTTCTCTATACATTGAAAAAGCATTCCTCTTGAAATTGTACCATAAACATCATTTCTTTTTTTATTATTTTTATGTTTTATTTTATTTGTTTTGTTTTGTCTTTTAAACTTTATTTTAAAAACAGAGATAAAAGAAAAAAAATTTAAACATTTATGCATAAATGTATTCAAATACAATTGTGTCAGTGCTTGGCTTTTTTTTTTTTTTTTTTTTTTTTTTTTTTTAAGGTTTGATACTCTGCATTAAGGTTTTACTAGTTACAATGAGCAAAAAGTACATGTAAAACAGTGTGTAACCCGGAATTAGTCAACGTTTTCTTGGTGTGTGAGGATTGAGCATGACTTTTTGTTTTGTTTTCTTTTCTTTTTTCTTTCTTTCTTTCTTTCTTTTTTTTTTTTTTTTTTTTTTTTTTGAACTTCACACAGTCTGTAAGTTATTTCTGGGGCAGTCCGAGCTTCTGGGGTTAGCATCCCAATATAGGTAACTACATATTATGTCTGTTCTTTTGTGACTGGGTTATTCCACTCAGGATGATATTCTCTAGATGCAACCATTTTCTTAAGAATTTGGTTGAGTAGTAATCCATTGTGTAAATGTACCACAATTTTTGTATCCATTCATCTACTGAAGGACATCTGGGTTCTGTCCAGCGTCTGGCTATTATAAATAGGGCTGCTATGAAAATTGTGGTACATGTATCTTTGTTGTATATTGGAGTTTCTCTGGGGTATATGCCTAGAAGTGAAATAGCTGGATCTTCAGGTAGTACTATGTCCAATTTTCTGAGGAATCGCCAGACTGATTTCCAGAGTGGTTGTATCCATTTAAAACACCACCAACAGTGGAGAAGTGTTTCTCTTTCTCCACAACCTCGCCAGCATCTGCTGTCATCTGAGTTTTGGATCTTGGCCAATCTGACTGGTGTGACATGGAATCTCAGGGTTGTTTTGACTTGCATTTCCCTGATGGCTAAGGATGTCCAGAACTTTCTTAGATGTTTCTCAGCCATTCAATATTCCTCAATTGAGAATGTTTTGTTTAGCTCTGTACCCCATTTTTTAATAGGGCTGTTTGATTCTCTGGAGTCTAGCTTTTTGAGTTCTTTGTATACTTGGATATTAGGCCTCTATCTGATATGGTGTTGGTAAAGAAATTTTCCCATTCTCTTGGCTGCAGTTTTGTTTTCTTGACAATGTCCTTAGCCTTACAGAAACTTTGCAATCTCATTAAGTCCCATTTGTTAATCTTTGACCTTAGAGCTTGAGCCATTGGTGTTTTGTTCAAAAAATTTTCTCCTGTGCCTATGTGTTCTAAGGTTTTACATCCTTTCTCATCTAATAGTTTCAGTGTATCTGGTTTAATGTGGAGATCTTTGATCTACTTACACTTGAGTTTATACAAGGATATAAAAAAGGGTCTATTTTCATTCTTTTGCATGCTGAGTGCCAGTTGGACCAGCACCATTTGTTGAATAGGCTGTCCTTTTTCCATTGAATATTAACGGCTACTTTGTCAAAATCAGGTGACCATATACTTAAGGGCTCATTTCTGGATCTTCTATTCTATTCCATTGATCCACATGCCTATTTCAGTACCAGTACCATGCAGTTTTTAGCACAATTTCCTTGTAATATGGCTTGAGGTCAGGGATAGTGATTCCCGCAGATGTTTTCTTGTTGTTGAGGATGGATTTCACTATTCTAGATCTTTTGTTATTCCAGATAAAATTGCACATTGATCTTTCCAACTAAATGAAAAACTGGGATTGAATTTTGATGGGGATTGCATTGAATGTGTAGATTTCTTTTGGTAGGATAGCCATTTTTAACATGAAGGAGTGTTGAATTTTGTCAAATGTTTTCTCAGCATCTAGTGAGATGACCATATGATTTTGTTCTTTGAGTTTGTTTATATGGTGGATTACATTGATGGATTTCCTTAGATTATACCATCTCTGCATCCCAGGGATGAAACCTACTTGGTCATGGTGAATGATCGTTTTCATGTGTTCTTAGATTCGGTTTGCAATGATTTTGTTGAATATTTTTGGATCAATGTTCACAAGTTAGATTGGTCTGAAGTTCTCTTTCCTTGTAGGGCCTTTGTGTGGTTTAGGAATGAGGGATATTGTGGCCTCAAAAAATGATTTAGGTAGTATTCCATCTGATTTTATCTTGTGGAATAGTTTGGAGAGTATTGGTGTTATGTCTGCAATAAACGTCTGGTAAAATTCTGCACTGAACCCGTCTGGACCTGGGCTTGTTTTGGTTGGGAGGCTTTTGATGACTTCTTCTATTTCTTTAGGTATTATGGGATTATTTAGATAGTTTACCTGGTCCAGGTTTAACTTTAGGATCTTGTATCTTTCTAGGAATTCAACCATTTTTTCCAGATTTTTTAACTTTGTGGATTATTGGCTTTTGTAGTAGGATCTGATGATTTTGAATTTCCTCAGGTTCAGTTGTTATGTCTCCACTTTCCTTTCTTATTTTTTTTTTAATTTGTATACTCTGTCTTTTCCCTCTAATTAGTCTGGCTAAAGGTTTATCAATCTTGTTGATTTTCTCAAAGAACCAGCTCTTGGTTTTGTTGATTTTTTCAATGGTTCTTTTTGTTTTTATTTGGTCTATTTCTGCCCTAATTTTGATTATTTCTTGCCATCTAATCATCTTGGGTGTTTCTGCTGCCTTTTTTTCTAGAGCTTTTAGCTGTTCTGTCAAGTTGCTGATGCATGCTTTCTCCAGTTTCTGTATGGAAGTGCTCAGGAATATGAGTTTTTCTCTCAGTACTCCTTTTGTTGCATCCCATAGGTTTGGGTATGTTGTGTTTTCGTTTTCATTTAATTCTAGAAAACCCTTAATTTGTTTCTTTATTTCTTCTTTGACCCTGCTATCATTTAACAAAGCATTGTTTAGTTTCCATGTGTATGTGTGCTTTTTGTTGTCTTTGATGTTGTTAAAGAACAGCCTTAGACCATGATAATCTGAGAGGATGCATCGGAGGTTGTCAGTCTTCTTATATCTATTGAGGCTTGTTCAGTGTCCAATTATATGGTCAATTTTTGAGAAGGTGCAGTCGGGTTCTGAGAAGAAGGTGTATTCTTTTACTTTAGATTATGTTCTATAGATTTCTATTAATTCTAGCTGGTTCAAACTCTGCAAGTTTTACAGTGTCCTTGTTCAGTTTCTGTTTCCATGATCTGTCCATTGGTGAGAGTGGGGTAATAAAGTCTCCCACTGTTATTATGTGAGTTGAAATGTATTTTTTTAAGCTTTATTAGGGTTTTTTTTATGAATGTGGGTGCTTTTGTATTTGGAGCATAGATGTTAACGATTGAGAGTTCCTCTTGAAAGATTTCCCCTGTAATGAGTAAAAAGTGTCCTTCTTTATCTTTTTTGATAACTTTTGGTTGGAAATTTACTTTATTCAATATTAGAATAGCCACTCCATCTTGCTTCTTGGGGCTGTTTGATTTGAAGTTTTTTTTCCCAACCTTTTACTCAGAGATAGTGTCTGTCTTTTACTCTGAGTAAGTTACCTGTACGCAGCAAAATGCTAGTTATATATATATATATATATATATATATATATATATATATATATATATATATATATATATATATATATATATATATCCAGTCTGATAACCTATGTCTCTTTATTGGGGAGTTGAGACCATTTATGTTAATAGATATCAAGGAATAGTTGTTTTCTGTTTCTTGCTATTATTGCTTTTGTAGGTTGAGTTTTGTTTGTGTCTCTTTCTTCTTTTGGTTTTCTTACTTAGGAGTTTCCTTGTTTTTACTAGGATGTAGTACCCCTAATTGTATTGGGTTTTCCACCTATAATTAGTTGTAGTGCTGGGTTTATGGTCAGATATTGTGTAAATTTAGATTTGTATTGAAATATCTTCATTGGTGGGATTGTAAACTGGTACAACTTCCCTGGAAATCAGTCTGGCAGTTCTTCAGAAAATTGGAGATAGTACAATCTGAGGACCAGCTATACTCTTCCTTGGTGTATACCCCCCAAAATGTGCCAACAGGTATCAATGACACATGGTCCACCATATTCATAGCAGCCTTATTTATAATAACCAAAAGCTGGAAAGAACTACAGTGTCTTTCAAGCAGTGGAATAACTACAGAAAATGTGGTACTTTTACAAAGTGGAGTACTACTCATCTATTAAAAAAATGACTCCATGAAATTTGTATGCAAATGGATGGGGCTAGAAGCTATCATCTTGAATGAGGTAACCTAGTCACAAAAGAACACACATGGCATAGACCCACCAATAAGCAGATATTAGCCCAAATAGTTGGAATACCCAAGATACAATTTATAGATCGTACAAAGGCCAAGAAGTAGGAAGAGCAAAATATTGATGCACCAGTCCTCCTTAGAAGGTGGAGCAAAATACTTATGGGAAAAATTACAGGGACAAAGAATACAGCAGAAACTAAAGAAAAGAACATCCAGAGACTACCCAACTTGGAGATCCATCCCATATGCAGCCACCAAACCCATTCACTATTGTTGATGCCAAGAAGTTCTTGGTGACAAGATTCTGATATGGATGTCTCCTGAGAGGCTCTTCCAGAGCCTTACAAATACAAGTGATTATATTAGCAGATAACCATCATTCTGAGAAGGGGGTGTAGGGTGAGAATTGGAGGAGTTAGACAGAGTTTGGAAGGAGTTGAAGGAGTTTGCAGCTCTGTAGCAAGACAGCAATATCAACCAACCAGATACGTTGAGCTCTGAGGAAATAAACCCCTATCCAGTGGCTCCATGGGTGTGTTTGCTGCCGTAGGATGGCATTGTTTGGCATTGATTGGAGAATCCCTTGTTCCTGTGAAGACTCATTTCCCCAGTCTAGGGGAATGTAAGTGTGTTAATGTGAAAGTGGGTGATTGGGAGGTTTATCATCCTCATAGAAGTAAGAGGAGGTGTAATGGGAGTGGGGAAAACTAGAAAAGAGAGTAGCATTCTAAATATAAATACATAAACTATCAAGTTCAAAATAAAAACATGAAAAAATAAAAGTAAGACAAAAATAAGCAATAATTCCTGGGTTCTCATCATTTGGATAAAAATTGTACTATTTTCTATGGTTTTGACCATTCCAGGAAAAAAAAAATGGGCATTATAAATGTATAAATACTAGCATTTTTGGCTCTGATATACTCTCTAATACTCTGAAGATATCTCATATAGACTTTTGACATCTTTATTTTTTTTTTATCTCTGACACTTCTGAAGAAAGAGAGAACAGCCTGTCTTTTCTGCTCTTACATGGCTTCTTACATACAGTTGTGTTATTGAATGTGGGAGGTAATAAAATTTTGCAACATTTTAAAAAGGTTTCTAAATGTAAAAAGTTAAATAAAAGTAAAATTAAGTAATCTGTAACTAGAAATGAACATTTATCATGAAAGTCCATGTTGTAGAGTGGAATTATTTACTTCCCATTGTAGGCATCTCAACTAAAATTCTCTTAGCTGATTAAATATCTTCCTAAGCTTTGGGAAGTGTCTACTCTGGTTGCTTCCAATGTCTTATTTTGAAAAGACTTACTGTTTGATATCGATCCATTTATTTCTTCCTGTACCATAGACTTGAACACTCTACTCTGTTTAACCATTACTGTTCCATTATGTTTTTTACTCTTTATATCACTTGCATTGGGCCAGCCCCAGATTGTGCTTGATATACCCAATGTTGCCTCATTAAGAAAGTTGGTTTTTCCTTCTGTCTGAAGCCATCAATGGCAAATAGTTTCTTTGTCACAGGTTGAACTATAAACTTTATCAAGGCAAGCATTTGAAATTCTATCTACAGTTAGCTTTGAGTATTGCAGCCTCAAATAGTCATTACCTTCATTCTATTTCCTATCTTCATTTCTTTTATAAAGATGCAGACTGGTTAAATTTTCAGTTTTATAGCAACCTGTTTTCATTTCTCCTGTTATTTAGAAGCATTTAATAGATCTGATGTAAACATTGTTCTGGCAATATATATTTTCTATTATTTGTTTATATTTCAGAAAGAAGAATGCCAAACATTTTATCAAAGTAACATGGAGCTTAGTAATAGTTGGATAGAATAACCTCTTTTTCTAAAAGTGCATTGACAACTAGATGACTCCTTTGTTTATTGTAAATTACCATAAACAATTGTGACAGATTTTACAAGTCTCACTTGCCTTTATTTTGCTTACTCAGGAGTAAGGTGCATGTGGCAGCTCATTTAAGTTGATGACATTTCTTAATAACTTTCCATTATTTCAATCATGAGGCATGGAGCTTTTATACTTATGAGCCTTCATTAATATTCAAAATAGATGTTTCTGCTTCTTAATTTAAAGATGCTGACAAAACCTTTTTCTAGAGAAAGTAACACCTATGACCAGTGACACATTGTAGATTACTTAGTATTTCTCTTAGAGAGTGTTGAAATGTGTTCCTATATCACATGCCACACGTTGATCACAATGTCATCCAGCATATGTTATTGTTCTGCTGTTTATGAATGTATCCATTATTAAGAAACCTATATAAGGAAAAAAACTCTTCACTTTATTCCCTTTGGTACTTAAGACAAAAATCATCACAACACACATTTAAACAAACATTGTAATAAATTTTAAAACTAAAATTCTATAGTTACTTTTTCCTCTTAACTCTCTCTAATCCCTCATTTACACCTTTCATTGTTCCTTCTAAATATTGTTTCAAATTTGACCACTAGTATTGTACAAACAGTTAAGGGGCTCATTTATGGAACAAATTTTTTCTCCCAGATCTATCATTCCATAGTTGCTGTCAGTAATTTGTTAATAGGTGGAGTACTGTGAGATTACCTTTACTATGATAGAATGTTCACTGGTCTTATACTTTTTCAATCCTTCTTTATGAAACAATATTGTTCTGGTATCATATGTGAAACATCTCTGTGGTTTCTTAAAGACATCCTCACAGTTGATGTTCTGGTTACCATCACCTGTAATCTTTCTGCTCTATATTCAATGACATTGTGTGAGCCATTGGTATAGGCCGTCTTGCATTTGCATCAGTTTGGAAGACCGTGAAATCATTTGTTCTATGAATTATGACTAGGTTCTTGTATCATTGTAATGTGCTACCTTTCAGAAAAGTGAACATTTTTGATTGATGGCTAGAACCAAACTTACCTGTGAATAAAATGATATTTTTTTTAAAATGCTGATCTAAATTATGTTGGTGTAACAAAGTAATCCAGGAAATTTCTCTCCAATGCTCATGACCTCACTAGTTCTGTGTATTTGACGAAGGTACCCAGTGCCAGGTATCACTTCCTTCGGGTTGAGTGTGTTGTAAGTCCAATTACAGACCATTGTTACTTCTATGGTCTGAATATCACTAGTACCCCTTTAGAGTTGCCCTGTCATGATGGACTGAAGTGATCTTCATTGGCATCACTGATTGGGAGGAACTGGTTGCTTCCTTTACCTATAAACTCGATTGAAAAAACTCTGGTGTTACAAAAGGTAACTGAGGGGAAGGCTCTTAAATCAAAGTAGCTCCAGTCCTGTGGGTTTTGTTTCTAAAGTTCTTAGTATCTTCAACATTAGGAGCTTACTTTCAACTTAAGGAAGAGAAATAAAAGTAATAGTAATGAACTATATTGTTTGGGGTCTCTTAAACTCCATTTATCTGCAACTTGAAAAGAGACATTTCATCACTTGGTTTGAAAAAAAGACATTTCATAATTGGTTAGGAAGTTTGTTGGTAGATTGTCTAAGGCTCATGGCATACCATTGTCAGCACAATTACACACACACACACACACACACACACACACACACACACATATATACATACATACTTTTAGTTGTATTTATAGCATCAAAGGTGATTCAGTCATTATCTGACAAGGTTCTAAAGAATACCTTCTCAGCCATTGAACCTTGCTAATAAGTTTCTCTAAATTGTTCAGCCAGTTCATCCAACACTAATTACTTGCAATGGGTTGAATGTAGAAACAGATGAAAATTATGAGAAATAGTCATTTTATACATATAAAGAACTTAAACTTTCGGGTGCCAGAAGGTTCTGAGCTCTGTGAGTACCAGGGATGTACCTGCTACAGATATCTATGCAAAACATCTATATACATAAAATAAATATTTACTTATAAAATTTATTATTCATCATTTATTTTCAGAATTACTCTTGTAAGCAAATGTTTACTATCTTAATCAAATATTTGAAAATCGTAGTTTATATTAATGAAACATTTCTATGTATTTAAAGGTAGATGATTAATTTGAGAGCTACATAGATGCATGCATATTTTGAAATTATCTATCTACAAAATTTATATACTAAATTTATTCTGATTTGTAAATATTAAACTTTAGACAATTTTGTAGATAGCTCAGCTCTTGAATACCAAAACCCATTACTTTACTTATATATGAATTCAATCAATGCCAATAAATCAGTATCAGCATTTTAGGACTTTAGCTCTTTCAAAAGAATTTTTAGATTCCTTGAAATAGACAGCAAGTATATGTTTATTTTTTGTTAAATGTGATAAACAAATTTTAATTTTTTATTGGATATTCTCTGTATTTACATAGCAGATGTTATCCCATTTCCCCCCAATCCCACCCTCCTCCCCCTACCTTTGCTTGAAGGTGCTTCCTCTCTAAACCACCCTCTCCCACCTTAGTGTCTTGGCATTCCCCTATACTATGAAAAGAAGCATTCACTGTACTAAAGGCCTGTCCTCCCATTGATGCCAGAGAATGCTATCTTTTGCTACATATGCACCTGGAGCCATATGTCTTTCCATGTGTATTCATTGGTTTGTGTTTTAATCCCCAGTAGCTGTGGTGGGTTTGGTTCATTGATAATTGTAGGGAGCCGTTTTTGCCACACCCAAACATAGCGCTGGCTTCCCACCGAGAACAGTGTCTTTGTTACCACTCCACATATAGGGACAAACCCACGAGGCATTCAGCCTCTCCACATATGGCAAGTGGATGTCACCCATGTTCCCTCTTTCGAGAAATTAAAATATGTACATGTGTCCATTGACACTTGCTCAGTAGTTATTTTTGCTTCTCCTTTATCAGGAGAAAAGGCTTCTCATGTTATTACTCATTGTCTTGAAGCGTGGAGTGCATGGGGCATTCCTAAATTGTTAAAAATGGACAATGCTCCTGCATATACCTCAGCAAAATTCAAGCAATTTTGCCATCACATGGGAGTTTCACTCCTGACAGGATTGCCTTATAATCCTCAGGGTCAAGGCATCATTGAACGTGCTCATCGAACCCTAAAGGTTTATTTAAACAAACAAAAGGGGGGAATTGGAGAGATACCCCCTACACCTAAAATGGCCATTTATACTATACTTCTTACTTTAAATTTTTTAAATTTGGATGCTCATGGCCATTCAGCTGCCGAGCGCCATGGACAATGGCCTGTGCCACCTAAAGAGCTAGTGAGATGGAAAGATGTCCTAAGGCCCAGATCCTATTTTAATATGATCCAGGGGAGCTATTTGTGTTTTTCCACAGGGAGAAGAAAGTCCAATTTGGATCCCAGAACGTCTGACACGTCGAGTGCTACCAGAACAAGAAGCTGTTCCACCTGCTTCAGATGAGCCTGTCCTGCATGACGATTCAAGCGGAAGTTGGAAGATTCTGTCGGTGTTTCCAAAACCAATGCCCATGTGCCTGAATGCAAAATTATTTTCTTGTTTGTTTGTCACTATTGTAACCTTTGATGTACTGTACTTGCCCTTAGACACAGAGATAGCAGGGTTATGGGGATTAGAACTCTTACCTTATCAAGTAATTTTGGCATGCTTTTGTGTAGAGAGACTGTGTTTCTGCTCTAGATGGTGTGCAAACTCCGTACTCAACAATAAGGTGACAAAGTGGTCATAGCACAAGCTCTTGCTGCACTCGAAATGGGCACCTCTCCCTCTGTTTGGCTTAAAGGTCCAACAAGAGCCTGATGGTTGATCGGCCATGTTTTTATTTAAGAAAGTAGGGGGAGATGTAGGGAGCCGTTTGTGCAACACCCAAACATGGCTCCGGCTTCCCGCTGAGAACTCAGCAAACAGAGCTGTTGCCCAGCCAAGAGACTTAATGCGCATGCGCCACATACGTCATAGCCCACTCTCGGGGCATACTATTGAGTTACTGGAGGGCGCACCAATCAGGTAGCGACACGAGTCTCCTAGGCACATATAGCAGTGCATTTCTCCCCCACGTGGGGAGGAGAGGAAGACAGTGGAGAGATTACGGGAGACCCCACGTGGAGGGATGGCGGAGAGATACCACGTGGAGAGAAACCCGGTAGGAGAGATTGCGGGAGATCCTGCGTGGACAGAGACTGGACAGAGAGATCGCACGTGGAGGACTGCGCGTGAGAGGTTGCCTAGACAGTAGAACCCGGTAGGGAGTCCCCGGCTCAGAGAGAAGTGTCCTGCTCAAGAAGCCCCCTGCTCAAAGTGCTGTACAATAAAGGTTATCCGCAGAAGAATCTGTTTGTTTGTTGCACGTCTGTTCCTAGCGGCGGGAAGCGTGGGCGCGTGACAGATAATGTTGTTCTTCTCATTGGGTTGCAGATCCTCACAGATCTGCCTACCTTTTTAAGCACAGATAATAAGTATAACTGGGTGGGATCCCATGCAGAGATTACCATTCCCACTTCATCTGGACCACTACTGGCTCTGTCCCAGGCTGACCTTGAACTCAAGAATCTGCCTGATTTTGTAAACACAAACAATTAACTTAGCTGGAAGGGTTGTTTGCATGAGATCACCACTACCTAAATCTCTTTATCTCTTTCCGGAGTATCTTTAGACAGGCTGGCTTATTCATGCAGCCACCTCTGTTCTTTTACATCTGGGAAGCCCCTCATCCAATTCATATTGCATCCTTATATATTGCATATTTAAGAAATTATATATTCTTGAAGTCACATTTTTACAGGCTTTCCCCCATATCTTAAGGAGTGTCCTGGAAGTCATAACATTTAACATTTTGCTGAGGTCACACATTTACCTTCTATCCACATGCTGTTTCTAATTATCATGGAGCCATTAACTTTAACAGGAAGAGCATGTAGATATGTACATTATTACATACATAAGACTCAAGTCTAGCAATTGTCAACACTTCTGAAGGCCCAACACACTACTGACTGCTCCAGAGGTGAGACCTCTGTCATGCTTGCTCTTTTCTAGCCATGTAGGACTCAGTACTTTAAATATCTAAATGCAGTTCAGTTAATTGTTTAAAAATATCTCTTGTAATGTCAAAATAGCCAGTGTTAGAATATGATTTTAAAATTTGCTTTTATCATATACATGGATTATTAATACATTTATTGATTTTATTTATTAATTATTTTAAATTAGAATTATGAATAACTTTAATTATTTATGTATTTTATTAATTAATACATTTATTAATTTTATTTATAATAAAATATTATACCCCATTGAGCCATTCTGTCTATAATCAGCATTAAAAAATAGTATGCTAAGAATAAATAAAAGCACGTTCTCCAAGAAATACTTAAATATATGTTAGATGCCTTCAATAAGTCAGCTTTGACTGGTTTTTAGTTTACACAAAAACACGGTGCCCGTACAACACTATGACTACATTTGAAGGTGATTATACTATCTTGTTACATATTGTTTATTTGTGTTTGTGAAACATTTAATATGACAAAGCTAATAAGCATGTGCGAAGAAAATTGATTTCACATCATTTTGAAGTTTTACTCTCATTTCTTACCAAATAAATAATTAAAAATATGAATTTTAGTAGACAAATACACACACAATGATGAGTTAGTACAGTTACTATGGAAATCAGTATAATTATTCTTCAGAAAACTGGAAATCTCTCTACCTGACGATCCAGCTATGCCATTCTTGGACATTTATTCCCAAAACACTCCATCCTACCACAGAAGGACACAGGTTTTTTTTTTTTTTTAATTTATAATATCCCCAGAAACTCAAAAAAAAAAAAAAAAACAAAAAACCTATATATTTATCAACAGAAACCAATTGTTATCAGGTTACTTTCCTTTGACAAGTCCTAAAAGTGTCATTGTGCTTAACTTACAGATTTTCTAGAAATGTCTCCTTTGCTGGACTCATGAACTCAATAATCACACCTTCTCTGTCTTTGGCCTCACTATTCTATGCATATCTAAAGTCTACTTATTATTTTAGTTTCACTGGGCAATGTAGAAAACTCCCTTTCCTTTCTAAGATTTAATTTTAATCACAGATACATTTTTCGGTTAAAATCCTATCTGACATGCTGAGAAATGATGTGATCTATGAAGACAACATCAAAAACATTTTAATATCACTAACACATTAATGAAAATATGAAATATTCTTAAAACATTCTAAACTAAGTAATGCTGTTTCAGTGTCTAAAATTGTTAATATTTACAAAATAGTACAAAGTACATCAGTAATGCCAAACATATTACTTTAAAACGAGGAATATACTGAATTTCTTGTTTATCTTCTTAATGTTTTATATCTTTAAAATAACTCTACTTTAATAACTTAATGAAGTAACAATTTAATTCAGAGCTTCAGTTGATAAGTTTTCCAAGTTCATTTATTCATTTACATAATTTTCTATCCTTCTTAATTTATATATGTATACACACACGTATATATATATATATATATATGTATGTATATATATATATATATATATATCAAATCATATTGTAATAATGATTTGCCACCATTTACAGGCAAAATATTCTCAGAAATATTTTAAATTCACTAATACAGTTTCATAGATATTTCATTTAATAATAATCAATTTACTCTTTAATAATTTAATGTGTTATATTTTTATGATATTGTATTAAATTTCCCAACTCTTCACAGATCCTCTCCTTTCAATACTAATACTACATATTGCCTTTTGTCTATTTTAAAATAAAGAAAAAGAAGATGCCACTAAAAAGTACAACTATAATCAACCAAGAAAATTTAGCACATGTTTGGTCACAAGCCTATCTGGTAAAAACACTTTTTATTTCTTTCTTTTTTATTCTTCATTTTTATTTGTTTTTATTTCAAATGCTTTCGGTTACCCCTCCACAAATACCTCCATCCCATTTCTCTCTCCTTTGCCTCTATGAGGGTGCTCCTCCACCCACTCACTCACTTCTGCATCACTCCCCTACATCACTCTACACTGTGGCATCAAGCCTCCCTTCCCTCCCATTTATGTCAGATAATGCTATCCTCTGCTACATTTGTGTCTTGAGTAGTGATTCCCTCTATGAATATTTTTTTTTTGGTTGGTAGTTTCATCCCTGGGAGCTCTGGGTGGTCCATTTGATTGATATTGTTTATTTTTAGGGTGTCCTTCAGCTCCTTCAGTTCTTCACCTAGCTCTTCCATTGGTGTCCCCAGGCTGAGTCCAATGGTTAGCTGTATCTGAATTTGTATTGGTCATATGCTGGTAGAATCTTTCAGAGAACATCTATATCAGGTTCCTGTAAGCAATTACTTCTTGGAATCAGTGATAATGTGGGTATTTGGTATCAGCAGATGGGATGATTCCCTAGGTGGGGCGGTCCCTGTATGCATTCCCTTCAGTCTCTGTTCAATTTTTTTTGTCTCTGTCTTTTCTTTGGACAGGAACATTTATGTGTTAAAAATTTTGAGTTACACAGGTGGCTCCATCCCTTAACTGAGAATTGTGCCTATCTATTAGAGGTGTCTTTGCAGATATTCTCTCCCATCAGCTAAAGTCTCCCTTGTTTTGTCCAGGAAGCCTTCTGTGTCTCTGGCATTTGGGACTTTTAATGGGTACCTTCAGTTTCCTATCCCCCACTGCTATATGTTTCTATTCAATTTTCTGTACCTCTGTAATCTCCTGTCCCTCCCAATACCTATTCCTTCTCCCCTCCATTTCCCTACAACTTCCCTCTCCTTCCCAGGTTCCTTCCTTGCTCTTCCTCCTGTGATTACTTTTCCCTGTTCCATGTCGGATTTAAACATCTACATCCTCCTATGGTATTTCATCTTCCTATGCTCCATATGGCTTGTGGGTAGTATCATGGGTATTCTGATTTTTTGGGCTAATATCTACTTATCAATGAGAACTTAGTATGTATGATGTGTGTTCATTTATGTCTAAGTTACCATTTAGCTATAGCTTGTGTCAAGTTGAGATTATAACTAGTGAGCTGAGTAATTACAAACTTTCTGGTTGTATTTAAGGACCACTGAATAATATAAACTCCATGTCTGCTTCCATTGACTGAGCCAAAAATGATGTCTGTTTAAGTCATTGAAGCTACAGGGGAACCTTGCACAACTAATATGTTAAATGGATACAGTATTATACTTTCTACCTTTTCTTAAGATCTGTAGATTAATTCATTTTTAATTATCCTTCTCCCATACATATAGATTGATAAAGTAACCGGCAATTTGGTAAATTACAGAGCATTAGAACCTGGACTAATCAGTTCTAAATGGAATATCTCTATCATAGAGTACCACCTACAGTTCCAGATTTATCTTTGAAATCAGAGGTAGAAAAATTATAAGAACAAGGGTTATTGATGTCTGCAGTTCAGCAGTATTTTCCAGATGCAAGAGTAGAATTGAACACAGAAACTCAGTTTCTGAGACTGCATGAAACATACTTGTTCAAGACCTAGCTTGCCAAAAATTTCAGCATGAGCATTAGAGGGGATCAGGTAGTTCAACCCTTCTCTGACTCATGATTTAGTATATTTTCTCATACCCATGCACACATAGACACATTTAACAGATTCAGTGGGTGCTAAATTTAAAGAGAGAGAAAAAAAACCCATTAGCTTGAAAGCAAATAATAGAAAATAGATAATGAAATGGAAGGTAATTAGTGGAAATTGTATTATTTCTAAATATATTGTGTATATGATGTTAAATAAAATAATTAAAAATCAAATTATAAAAATTTAATAGGCAATCATACAAGATAAAATTCAGTGCTACCATTTATCAAATATGTGTAAGAGCTATAACATTGAGGGGAAATAGAATTGAATTGAAGTACTACAAAGGTAACTTATTGTTTTCAAAATGAAAATATAATATTTGCACATACATACACCCAATATATTTAATATAGTCCTCGAATAAAGACCAACAATAAAACTGTTATATCTGAGAAGTATGATAATTACAAATATTTTTTAATATATACCCATACAAAGTAAATGGATTTATTGTTGTTGCAATAAATTTATGAGAACAAAATTTTAAGTCAAACCTACTATTAGGGGATTTATGATTAAATACAAAGTTATTGTTAAGTGTTTGTCATATACACTGACAATATTTTTCACACTCTTATATTCAACACTGGACCCTGAGACTGGTAATTTCTAAATGTATAATAGTTACTTTTGATACCTAGATACTTGTATTAGATGTAAGAAAATGTATCGTTCAGAATGGTATGGCTGCAGAACCCCCACAGAAATTTTACTCTCTATTTAATAGATTTAGTTTTTGAGAACATTATTAATGAGCAGCACATCTACATTAGCTTTATTCCCACTTTTCTCTTCTCAAACTTCCTTGGATTTGCTCCTCTTAAATTCATAACCTCATTTTCCCAGTGTAGGAGAATTTCAAGGTACTGAGGTGGGAGACAGAGGATGGGAGAGGGAGTACCTTCATGGAGGCAATGGTTGGGGGAGGGGAATGAGACTGATGGAAAGAAGATAGCATCTGAGATGTAAGTTCAGAGAGCATTCATTTAAAAAAAGAGGAAAAAAAATCATAACCTCATTTTTTATTAATTTGAATGCATTTGTTTTTGTATGCAGAAATGTATAAATAGCTACTATATTTTGCATTTCGTAATATATATTGATTATATTATATTATATTAATTATATTATATTATATTATATCCAGGGTTGTGGAATTAAAAGATCTATGTGGTTAATGCTTGAAGTGATTAGTGGTTTCTTTAATAATTCAATTGTTTCACTTGATGCTTTCCTGCAAGCTGTCCTGTGAAAGAACATGTGATGTTTTGCTGAAAACAGACACATAAAAGGGTACTTGATAGTTATAAATAATATAAATGGAACCTAGCAAACACTGAGAGGATACTCATCACATTTCTTCACTGGTCTTCACTTCATAGAAAAAAAAAATCACAAAAGAAATTCTCATGGTATTCCAGCAGATTCTGCCTGAGTCTGCTGACGCCTGGTGATTTGGCAGAGCTTCGCTCTTTCTGCTGGATCATATTTGATATTTGATATTGAACTGGACTGCTGGTATCCTGACAATGAAAAATGCTATTACCCTGAGGAACTATTAAATGATAAGTTATTTATCTGCTAGTGAAAAGAGCTAATTCAAGCTAGATTAGATAATATGAAAGGTCAGTTTATCAGGAAGATGCTGTTGGGTGTGTCCACTGGTCCCAAAGATTGAGGACAGGGAAGTTCCCATGGGAAGAGAAGAAGGGGAACAGGGAAGAAAAAGAAAGAAAGGACATGCACATAGAAAAAGAAGAGAAGGAAGAAAAGTAGGATTGAGCGATACCAAAATGTTTGGATCATATAGAGAAGAACCTATGGGGCAGGGCATCCACATCCCTGAGTTGTATAGTTCAGGGTTGAGATCAGGGTATGCCAGGTAGCAAGTGGGGGATGCTGAGTAGAGCTCGAGGACAGTTCTGCTTTTATATGTAAAATATGTACCAAAGTCCCTTGTCCAGAGTCTGAAGCAGAGCACTAAAAATGCCCACCACCCCTTTTTCCTATTAACCTTCCTTCTCATCTATTTTTAGTTTGTGGGGTAGAAGGAAGGCTGAAGTGTTCAAGAACCATAAAATAAAATAGATTTGGAAAATTTTAAATCTACATTTATGCATGGAGGAAGCTTATTGTCTCTCTATTTTATCAGACAAACATCCCTTGTAATCTAGACTTTCGGACATGTGAAATTTCTCTTATTTACAGTGGCATATCATTTGATGTTGTCATTATATTGATTTTGTTCAGTCATTGCTTTATAGAGCTTATGAGTCTAGCCTTTCTGTCATACACAAACACACACATGCACATGCATACACATACACACATATACACACACAAAATCATATCATCATGTCCCCAGTGTGGGATAAAGTTTACACTCCTGTAATAACATTTAGATAGGAATGTAGAACAAATTTATAAATTATATGCCTTTTATGAAAATATCCATAGATAAAGATTATCTCTTGTCTATGATCCATCTAGTCACAATGATTTGGCTATAATTATAGAATCTACTGTTATTTCCTCCATGTTGAATGGGACTAATCCGGTGAATGTTGGTAGCACTCCAATGACAGCATCATTACAGCATTGTGGATATCATGCATGTATCTTTGTTGTTATTGTCATAGGCTTTACCCATTGATCTTCTTTTTAAGCAGCTTACATAACACATTCTGATATATTAAGAGTCAATGTTTTAGAATTGTGTAATTCATGGAGTAAGAAATTTATTATTTTGGTCAAACAATTACAATAAGTACTTGTGGGTTAACTATGTAATATAGTATCTTTTTAATATTTACAATTTTGTATGAAAAGGAGTAAATTATTTACTTTATCTTGAATGTCATAATGTTTTCTTAATCTTGCATTCTGCTACAGCAGATGATAATTAGTTGTCAATATGTTAGATATAATTGTGCCTATATATTTTCTTGACATAATCCTAAACACTCATAATAACAATTTTGAATTTATGGAACATTAATTGGGTAATTATCTCTCAGAGGGAAACACAAAGCAAGCATTAGAGATGTAAGAAAACACAGCTTCATGATGTCAGTCATAAGCATGTCAATTGGTTTATACCATATAAGGTGTTAAGAGGCCAAAGACTTTGGATGGGAAGAGGCACCAGAAGTCTGTAATGGTAATTCTAGTTGATACTTCTAGAGGTGGGAGATAGGGCCTGAAGCGGCCACCTCCCATGGATAGGCAACACTCCCTATCTACAGAGATAAGGACAGAAACTATCCATAAAACTCTGTACCCAAATTTGTCCTGCCTACAAGATGTATAGAGACAAAGATGAAGCAGAGAGAGAGAGAGAGAGAGAGAGAGAGAGAGAGAGAGAGAGAGAGAGAGAGAGAGAATGGCCAGCTAATGATTGGCAGAACTTGAGACTCATCCTATCATCCTATCAGCTAGAACTAATCTGTGACACTATCAATGATACTCTGTTATGCTTGTAGAGAGGATCCTAGCATAAATGTCATCACAGAAGCTCTACCAAGCAGCCACTAGAAACAGACACAAAGACTAATAGTCAAGCATTGCATGGCAATCAGGGAGACATGTGGAGAGTTGGCAGAAATATCGAGTGACTCTGGGAGGACAGGGACTCCACAAGAAAACCAACAGATTTAACCAATCTAGGCTCTTGGATGCTCTCAGAGACTAAACCATCAACCAAAGAACAAGAATCAGTTGGGCCTAGTATATATCACGAGTTGGATATAGCAAACCCTGCACACATGTATTAGAGGTACACATTGGATTTCATGTGGATCTCTCAGGAACACAAAATTCCTGATTCTAGGGCTGCCTATCGATCCCATCGGCATAACTAGGTTGCCTTTACTGGCATCAGTGTGAGAGGTTGTACCTGTCTTGCAGTGCCTTGATATGCCAGGGAGGGGTGATACCCAGGGGCACAGTTCACCCTTTCCAGAGGAGAAGGGAGGTGGAAATGGGAGGAGAAACTTTGTGAGGAGAACTCAGAGGTGGGGTTGAGGTGATATTCGGATGTTAACTGAATAAAAATAGATAAATAAAAAGAAATATTTGAAACATTTTATAGTTTTAGAATTTTTTAAAATTTTCTTTAAAACTTAAATTATTGTTTAACAAATGCATGCTCTTGGTAAAATCAAATCTATGTGCATTAGTAAGAGTAAAGACTCTTAAAAATAAACATGTTTTTACAGAAAAAAACGATATGTTCTCTTCCCTGTTGATGGGATATTAACACCTGTGAATTAGATTCAACTAATTTTACTAAAGTGCATTTCACAGATGATCCTTATTCCTGACATTATTAGGCTTTTTCTTGCCTTAGCATATTTAACATGACTTCTGAGTAAGAAACTACTTTATATCGATATTATGATTCTTGGTTTTGTTGTCCTTTACTCAACTTGTTTATTGTGTGCATAAGTAAATCAATGTGAAAGCATAGGAAACTATTACACAAAACACACCTGGATAAGTGTATTTGGATAATTAGAATAAAAAGAAGGCTGAAAAAAAAAAAAAAAGGTCAGGCAACTTATGGTTAAAATATCCCCCACAGATTGTATGTACTAAAAGCCAAGAGAGGATCATTGAGTAGAACATACTAAACAAAAAAAAAAAAAAAAAAAAAAAAGAAAAGAAAAGAAAGAAAGAAAGAAAGAAATGAAAGCCATTTCCTGCATAAAAATGACCTACTAGAGAAGAAACTATGCCATTGAAAATTTGGTTATATTCCAGACAGTGGAGTTAGAGATCAGTTCTGTTTCCAAGACTTTTATAATTCCACTCATGTGTACTTTAAAAGTCTGTTTACTTTTAAATGACACAGAAGGAACACTTCCTAATGATTTTGTTTTAGGGAACCTTAATACAATGAAGGCCTGTCCAGTGCATATAGGTGAGCCACACAATGTAAAATGTTACCATTTAGGAGATAAACCATATCAAACATCACCTTCATCTATTCTAATCATGTAGACTTAATGGCTACACACAGAGAGAAGAGTATCTTTCTTACAAACCAAAAGAGCCTATTCAGACACTGACTATGCCTTGAGTCCTACTAAGTCCTCACAGTACTTATTCTCTTTTAAAGGGATGTTTTGTTTTTAAATAGAGCCTCGCTGTTTGTGTCTTTATGTTTGTCATGAGCAATTACTTCGTTTTGAGCTTGTGGAATTTAACAAGAAAACTAAAGGAAAACCTAGTTTCAGGAAGAAAAGTGAACATGCCACTGAGCATATTAACTGTTATTTATGTTTGTTGGCCATTTGCACAGAAATCTTGTTAGGACCAGGTAAGCTGAAAATCTATTATGTATTGGACTGAAAATTGTATTTCATAAATAAATGAACCACAGTATTTTAATTGCCCAAACTGCAAACACCTGTGAATAGATGACGCTTAGTGAATCTAGGCTACTGAAAGACTGCACAGAAAAGAACAGAAATTATTGGTGAATAATCTTTCTTCCCAAAGACAAAGAAATTAAATGAACATATCTGTGCAGGTACAGGTTACATCATCCCTACATCCTACTCTTTTGCAGGCCTCCCAAACAACCTAGGCTAAGTCCACTTTTACTTGCCCATCATAACCAGATATGCAGGCTCTAATGCTGACAATAGTACACACTTCAGTTGTAAGACAGAGTCTTGAACTGATCAGAGAAGCCTCTCCCTATTGTATAGCTTGCATAATGCTGTTACAGTGTATGATATTCACACTTCAAGAGGGCAGCACTGATGGTATTACTCAGTGCTGGACTTTGAATGGTCTTGTGATTAACTATAATTTGTTTCAACTTGAGCAATAGTAGGAAGGTGTTTATATTGGTTACCAACCATTCTCTTTATTAAATTAAAAAAAAATAGCCTGGTTTACCAAAAGAAATTTATGCCGAATTCAACACCGAAACCAACTAAAAAGTTTAAATAGAATACATCGGTAATTTATATTTTAATATGTAATTACATATATATAGCACATTATAAATACATACTACATATTTTAATATATAAATATATAAACACAAAATGAGGAATGATGTGCCACACAATGCACATGGCCTCTGGACAATGCAGAAATTATGAGAAAGCTGAGTGCTAAGTGGTTCTTCTGTATCTACTCTAAATCGCTTAATAGATCTGTAGTGATTAAGACATCATGGAGAACTTATATCTATTTATTCCAATGGGACATTTTCTTGTTTTTTCATTAAATTTCAAAATGTGTACTTCCTACTGGGTTGCCTTTTACTTGTTTTGATATGAAAGCATATGCCTATTCTTGTTTCATGTTGTTATGTCAAATTTACGTGATATTACTGGGAGACTTGTTTATTTTTTTGAAAGAAAACTGGGGAGCAGTGGATCTGAGGGAGAGAGAAATTGGGTTGGGGATTAGAAAGGGGGAGGGAGGCAAGGCTGTTGTCAGGATGTATTGTAAGAGGAAAGAATTAAGAATAAATGAATAAGTAAATCCTGTTTAAAACACTTATATAAGCAGTGAATACATTTAGACAATTATCTCTTTTTCTATTATTCTCTTCACTGATTCACTTTCTAGGCCGACAGAATCATTACCCCTATTTATGGTGTTTTGTCTCTTGATTCTAAGAAATCTTACTTTTCAAATGTTATTCCCTTTCCCATTTTTCTCACTGAAATCCTCTTAACCCATACCCCCAACCCCTGCCTCTATGAGAGTACTCCTCTACCACCCACTGCCTCTCATCTTTCCACCCTAACATTCCCCTACACTGGGGTATTGAGACTTCACAGGTCCAAAGAACTTTCCTCTCGTTGATGCCTAGTAAGGCCATCTTCGGGTACATATTCTACTAGAAACATGGGTTCCTCCATGTGTACTCTTTGGTTGATGGTTTAGTCTCTGGGAACTTCGGGAGATCTGGTTGGTTGATACTGTTGTTCTTCTTGTGGGGTTACAAACCCCTTCAGCTCCTTCACTCTTTCCCAACTCTTCCATTGTGAACTCCATTTTCAGTTCAGTGGTTGGTTGAGAGCATCCATAAAATAAATAAATAATTTTGGGGCTGGAGAGATGGCTCAGTGGTTAAGAATACAGAGCCAGCAGGACTTTGAATCCTGATGCTCAGCATCCATAGTGCTGCAGTGAGATAGGCAGGCTACTGGGAAGAAAAGACATCCACGATCTAACTCAGCATCAAACACCATATACAGCAATACTGCAATACTGCAATGCTGACATGCCAGCTAAAATATGCCCACAACTGTAATGGTGCCATAGCTCTAACGGGAAAACTAAATACTTACAGACTGGGATATTTACATGAACCACTCTGAGTCTTAGAGGACACTGATGAACTGGAGTAGTCAGATTGTGGCCATTGCAATTGATGAGCACAAAGAAGCAATGCCACCCAATAGGCCTTCTACAAAAAGCAAAATAGAGACGCCAAAATAGGTGTAGTCCTAGTAGGGCAGACTGTAGTTAGTAGGTGTCTGGCAGAATAAGAGAAACCTACAAGAGAGCTGAATATATTCAGTAAGTATCGTATATATTATAAACTGATACATATTTTAAATTGTAAAAATTAAAAGAATCAAAATGATTTAATTTCAGTTACAATTGAATTTTTATTAATTATTCTATTTTTTACATCCCTAATTCTATGCCCTTCTCAGTTCCCCTTTGTATAATTCCTTTTTCAATCTGCTCCAACTTTCACCTGTGAGAACATGCCTGCCTGGGTATGCCCCCCAGAGACCCTGGAACATCAAGTCTCTACAGTATTAGCAACATCCACTCCCACTGAGGCCAGACGAAGCATCCCTCTGCTCAATATTTTGAGGGTCTCAGACAAGTCACTGCATGGTCTTTGTTCAGTGGCTCAATCTATGTTAGCTCTCAGGAGTCAGGTTAGTTGACACGGTAGGTCTTCCTATGGGGTAGCCATCCCCTTCAGCTTCTTCGATTCTTCTCCTAACTATTCCATAAGGGTCTCCAAACTCAGTCCTATGCTGGACTATAAGTATCTGCATCTGTCTCAGTTGGATGATGGTACAGGCTCTCAAAGGACAGCCATGCTAGGCTCCAGGCTGCAAGCACAGCATAGGATCAGTAATAGTGTCAGAGATTGGTGTTGGCTCATGGGATGAATTCCTCAAAATCTATTCATACCTTTATTCATTGTAGTAAAAGACATGTACATTTAATAAATACTTTAGAAAAATATTATTTAGTAAATCTAACGAATGGCTTTAAACAGACTCATGTTTCTTAATGACCTTTCAAAATTCAGAATAGTAGATGATTTAAAAAAAAAACTGAAGTGCTAATAAAGTATATGTATTTGCATAAAGTTATTTGAAGTTTCAAAGAAGAGGTAACATGTCCTTTGGTTTCAATGAAACATACGAAAACATAAACTATGCTGTGTCATATTTAAGGACAAACAAGTCATAGATAGCAATAAGCTTTCACCTCTTATACATGCCATCAAGCCATTTCTCATCTTTATCCTTCATCGATCAGATTTTATTACTTTGTACAGTTTTATAGGTCAATATGTGAAGATATTATATTGTTCATTTGATGATTATTTAAAAATTCTTGAGTTTTGGTTTGAATATCTTCATGAATAAAGATTTTTACTAGATGGTATTTGAGTGTGGATAATAGAATATTCCCCTATTTTTACATTTGGCCTATGTCACTAGAGCAAGAGGTCAAGAGGTTCTAAAATGGGCTCCATGAATATCTACAGACAAACCCCATTTTTCCCCTTGCTTTTCCCTGTTCTCAGCAGGCTTTAAAACATACATTTTACAATATCTATTCAGCTTTTAAAAATCTCTTTGTTTCTTATATCTTCCTTGACACCGGGTTAAATGTGAACTGTCTATTTTCTTGTACTTGTTCTTTTCCATGCTGTAGGCCTTTTAAGGAGAATTTTTCAAAAAAATAACTAGATGCTGTAAAAGAGAGAAAAGTGGAGTGTTTATATTTCACATAATACCAAGAAAATGATCATAGGAAACGTGTAAGAAAACACTTCAGTAGAGAGGTAAAAGATATGGAAGCTAAGCTCTTGGGGAAAGGAACACAAAGCTGGAAGTAATGAACCCTTCCATTAAATTAGTACACATGCTTTGGGTGTAAATGGAGCTACTGAATCAAATGTAATCATCTTATACTTCAGCTGCACGAAGTATATGTTTTTTATGCCAATCCAGAAAAAAGAATCCAGGGCATCACAGGATGACTTTAGCTATGTTTGTGTTATTTTTTAAGCACATATTGCATTGCAACAAACAAAAAGTGAAGTATCAAATTATAATGTTATTTAATAACTCTATTAGTTATTGATATGACCTGGATCTTGGCCTGGAGATCTTGCAGCATAGTGGCTATGACTCCCAAGAGACAAAGGTAAGGTGATGTCTAAGGTCAAGGTCATCTAGGACAAAGCAGTTACTGATCCAAGCATGGTGGTACACTCCTTTAATTTGGGACACCTTTTGGAGATCAGCATAAGGACATTGGAAGAAGGAAGACTCTCTCATCTTCTTTACCTGCCTGCCTTATGGGGATGAGCAACTGCTAAATCCTGGGACTTCTATTCACAGCTGCTATTGATCTTTGTTGAAGAGTTAGACTACAGACTGTAAGTCTTCCCTTTCTATATAGAGACCACCCAAAGTTTTTTGACTCCTTAGAACCCTGACTAATACAAGAACGTTTCCCATTCTGTAGACTACACTCATGTACCATTGATGGTGTCCTTAATCTTGTAAAACTTTTGAGTTTCTTGAGGTCCCATTTACCAATTTTTGATGTTAGTGCCTTAGCTACTGGTGTTTTACTCAGGATTTTCTCTTATTTCATTCTTTCTTTCTTCATTCCTTCCTTCCTTCTTTCCTTTCTATCATCTTTCTTTCTTTTATTTTTTTTTTTTTTAGTGAATGTGGAAGCCTTTGGAAGTTGGGACTAGAAAAAATGGTAACTTGTAAGATTTCAATGCATACTATCAAACCTTTAAAAAATCAAGTATTAACAAAAATATATTCATATAGTTTATGACAAAATACTCTGAAAAATCTGTACATGTATTTCTCTCTCTTTTTTTAAATAAAGTTACAAAAAAGAAAAAGATTTGAACTTAAAGGAGAACTTAAAGGGTCATCTAGAAGGAGCTTGGACAACAGCAGAACTTAGAATTATGTAATATGTTAGTGCTTTAGTTATATAATATTTTAACAATTTTAGCAACTTAGTTATTGACAATTCTGATAATAATGTGGCAAAGAATATGACTTCCTTGTGTCTTTGCTTTAAGAATTGTTCTACAGGTTATTTGAAAAGCTATGTTTAAATTTATTTGTCAATAGAGATTTCATAGACTAAAATTGTCTCTATTACATGGTTATTAGTGCCAGTCTTATGAATTTTTACAGTAATAGATGGAGGGAAATATAAATAAAAAATAAATACTTTGAAGATAAAAAGAAGAATATGAAATTTAATGTTTGCACAAGGCTCATGCTCATAGAGACCCAAAGGCCAAGGTAAAGCCTGGTCCTCATTGAGATAGGATAATAGCCTTAAGTGAAAGACTCTAAAATTTAATTCTAAATATTGTGTATGGAAACCAAAAAAGGGGGTTTTCTGCTCCTAAAAATCAACCTGTAATCAAAGATGTTACAGATGTGATTGAAGTGTGCCAGGGTTCTCTAAAAGTTGCTTGTCAAACTTTGAAATGTCATCAATATGGTTCTGGTTTAAGAGTTTTGAAACAAGTGAATGGGGAGAGGGAGGAAAGTAGGGGAAAAGGGGATAACATTTGAAATGTAAATACAGAGAATATACAATAAAAACAAAAAGAAAAAAAAGTGTTTTGGTGGATACTGAAAAGTGCATGTCAAATCTTTCTTTGAAGGTATGATCTGCTGAACTTGGTTTTATAAAATGGGACTCTTTGTAGACACTCTAAAAATGAAGTCAGAATTGCATTGGAGACCCTAATATTAGAGTTTAAATGGCCATAAGATTTATTTCAAGGAGAACAACATTCAGGTAGTTAAAAGAGTTCAAGAAAAACAAAGGCCAAAAAAAAAAAAAAGAAAGAAAAGAAAAATCATTATGCTTAATCTTAACACACCAAAAAAACTTTGACTATTATCAGGTTATATCTTGTTTTACATGTACTTTATGCTCATTGTTACTAGTAAGATTTTAATGCATAGTATCAAATCCTTAAAAAAATCAAGTTCTGACAATAATGTATTCATATACTTTTATGCAAAAATGCTTTTAATATCTGTACATTTATCTTTGTTTTTCAAAATAAAGTTGTTCAATTAAAAAAAAAATAAAACAGCTCAAGATAGGGAAGAATGTTGCAGGTAACAATGCCCAAAAAGATTAATCTAAGTCCCTTGACATCAGGTATGGGACTAAATGATTTGAATATTTTCCTGCTAGGAATATTTTACTTCCATAAATACAATTAAACATTTCAAATCATTGTGATCACATGTAATGCTTTCTTGAAGAAAAATTCCTGGTACTCTTACTATTTAAAGATCTGTACAAAATTAAGTAGCTGTTGTGTGTGAAGAGATTTCTATCCTGAAATATCCAGTTTTTCCTTTCTAGTCTCTTTTAGTCCCAGATTGAAGGTTATAGAAGAATATATAGTCCCAAATCACAGTGAAGCTTTCACAAACCAGTTCTTAAAATGACAGAAAGAGGTTCCACATAACCATTCACTCACAAGAGAAAAATGGCACTGATTGGAAGAGAAGTAAAAAGACAAATGCATTTTCATCTTTAAGGGTTAGAAGACAAATGGATCTTTCAGCCCTACATGTGAGCACAACAAGTAATCCAAAAGTATTATTTGTGCAAGGTAGTTTGTAGAATGTGTTCTATTTGTCACTGTGAGTAGTCATCAAGGCCTAGAAAAATTTGAGCTACAGCGGAGTCCTGAGATCTCTGGCCACATGTTAAGAGGTTTAAAGGTGATTCACTTCTTCAAAAGTACTCAGGAGAATTGTGCCCTCTACATTATCTGTTGTTATTGCAGGGTAGATTGAAGAGAGACAGAAACTAACCATCAGTGGAGAAGAAACAAAATTATACAATCTATATTATTCTGTGCAACAATTAACTATGTTGTTCCTAAATATGTAAACCTCAAAAAAAACTTGAATGTATAGATGTAAATCTGGGTGATAATGAGTATCTTTGATTTGAACTTTATCAACCTTTAGGTACAGAATTCATCAGAAATAAATCTCAAGACAGAAAAGAAAAATAAAGGGCACACATATTTATGATGTATCTACAATCAGTTTAGAAATATTTTGACTATATGGGAGTCACCAAAGTAGAGTTCTTTTTAAACATTGCAGATTTCCAAATACTGTTAACATTAAGCACATATAGTCTCCCTAAGCTCTCAATCCGCTTATGCATTATCAGATATTGTTCAATGTCAATTTAGTTCTTAGGTCTGGGCAATAACCAACAGAAAACATAAAATGCATTATGCTTGTGTAATTAAGGGCAGATATTTTGAACAGGCAAAAAAATTTTTAAAAAAGAACGAAAAAAGATCGATGTGTTCGAGAAAATAGTCTTCTCAAAAAATTGTGAAAATTTCTCAAAGAAGTGTTCTCAAAGAACGTTTTGAGCCAGAAGCTTTTCTCTATGGAGACCCCTGTTTCTGAGTCTTCATTATTTGCAAACCTCAACTGCAAGATGGGCTTCATTACAACATTATAATCTCATGGAATCCATCCCTCTGATTTGTTGCTTGGCCTGACCCTATTTCTGTAGCTTTGTTGAAAATCTCCATCCTGCATGCCTTCAAAATCAGGATCTTTATCAAGCTCTGATGGTAGTCTGAGGTTCCATTTAACCACAGTTGGAGATCTTCTGTGTGATTTCTTTAACTGAAATGCTTTAAAGTTAACCATCCAAAATTATATTATTTAAGTTATTTTTGTTCTTTATCATCATACCTTAATAACATAAATAATTATATAAACAAACATTGCTTCATATATAGTTTAATTCCCCAATGTTTATATTCATGATGTTAACCCAAAATTCAAAGTTTGGGTGCAATATGATTAAAAATATCAGGTTTTCATGTGTATTAGCAGCCAATATTAGGAATCTGATCTCTATCCTATTTGAATCAACTGCTATTACATTTTAGACTAAATGGAAGTACTGAAAAGTCTTTGAATTTCAAGACTAAAATAGTAAACTGTAATTTAATAAGAGAGACAAAGTAAAATAATTTAAATGGCATTTATTCCTTTATTTCACTATTTTCTTTAAAAACGCAGTATAGTTTAATGTGATTCTTTTTTTTTACAAAAAGCTTCAGAGAAAAGAACAATTATTATAGGAGTTTAGAAAGCTACCAAGTTTTGTCATATGCACATTTGGAACTATTCTTCAGACACTTCCAACTCAATTTATATATGCTTTCCAAAAGTCATACATTTAAAAAATATATGTATTTTAATAGTTTAGATAAAAAGTCTCAAAGACTCTATCTTAATAGCAGTTACTTTTTATATATTAATTCACAAAATAATTAACATCAACAGAATGGCAGGGACTAAAAATCTTCAGCATATTTAGATAGTGAAGCAAAAAACAAAGTGAGATTTTACTTTACCCGATCATAGTAACTGTTTGGAGATATCAAAAGAGGGGATGGAGAGATTGCTCAGTGTTTAAGATTCCTGCCTGCTCTTCCAGATGGCCCTTGTTCGATTTCCTATACTCACATAGCAAGTTGTAACTTTCTATATCTCCAGTCTCAGGAGATTAGATGCCCTTTCCTGTCTTTCACCTTACAAGTTATGTGCTGAGAAACATGTAGACAAAAGCTTCTGATGACTAAAAACATAAATATATTTTAAAGAAAACATATAAATAACTAATGATAATACAGATTCAAAGTCAAAAAAGCCTTATGGACAATATTGTTGGTAGAAATACAACTAATTTATCTATTATATAATGAACCTATAATACTCTTTAGTATATGTATGTAGAAGCAAATTACTCTATTTGTACTATTTATTAAAAAAATTAATCACTATGAATCATGTCTACTATGTTATTTTGATTTTACATAACTACATTTTTTTAATTTTTAAAATTTTATTTTACATTTACACTCAAGCTTTTATTCTCCTCCTGGTCTACTGTCATACTTTTCCACATCTCATAACTCCTCCCAATCCCACCCACCTTGCCAGACCTCCAAACTTTCTGGGGCCTCTAGTCTCTTGAGGATTAGGTGCATCTTCTCTGACTGAACCCAGACCTGAGAGTCCTCTTCTGTATTTCTTCCCTTTACATCCTATCGGTGCTGTTCTTCTAGTACCTCCTCACACAGATCTTCCGTACACCTTTCTGACCCCCTCTTCTCAAAGAAGAAAGAGCCTTCCCCTAGGTTTACGGCCCAACCCCAATCTCACAGAGTATTCCCTTCTTTCCTCTACTATGTGTAGACTTAGGCCTTGAAGCCTCTAACCTCTATATAACCCAGTCTTCTGTAAGCCTTTAGCTTCAGAGCTTCAGCTTCCAGCCACCATATGCAAAAACTAGGACTAATCTTTTCAGTATCAGAGAGTAAATAAACTCTCTCTAGCTTTTCCTGAAATTTTGCTGGCTGGTTCAACTGAGCTGTTCTGGCTCAAACTCCTCTACAAGCTGACCAACTGGTTTCACTTGGCTTCTGACTGAATTTCTTACTTAAAAAGACTGCCTCTGAGCAGGCACACAACCATCAGAACTCATAGCCTGCCCACAGAGAGCTGACCACCCAAATGAGACACAGGAGCCCTTTCCCCTCTGAGCCCATGGGTGAGTACTCACTCCACTGACTATCTTATGAGAGATCTCAGAAAACTCTCAGGGCACAGATAGCATGACACCATTTGGGTCTGGACCCTTCAGGCTGCATCTGCACCTAGAGCTAGAGCTGGCACATTACCACTGGAACTCACAGCCTGCTCACATAGAGCTGAACACCCAGGACCATTCAGAAATAACAACGTCAAATAACATCAAAGATAAAAAGATAGCAAGAGGCAAGCACATGTATCTAAGCAACAGAAACCAAGAAAACCTGGCAAAATTAGAACCCAGCTCTTCCACAATGGTAAGTAGTGTATATCCCAACAAAGCAGAAGAACAAGATTTGGAATAGAAATTGTGCCTCATGTTGATGATAGGGGGCCTAGAGAAGCATATGAATAACTCCCATAAAAATATAGAAAAACACAGAAAAACAAGTACAAACCCTAAGAGAAACAAAGGAAATCACAAGGAAACAAATGAAGAAATTGAACAAAGCCATCCACAATCTAAAAAAAAAAAAAAAATAGAAACAACAAAGAAAACAAAATGAGGAACAACCCTGGAGATAGAAAACCTAGAAAAAAAAGGTCGTAGGCACAAGCATCAACAACAGAATACAAGAGATGATCTCAGGGGATGAAGATAACATACAAAGCATTGATACAACAATTAGAGAAAATGTAAAAATAAAAAAAAGCTCCTAAGCCCAAAATATCCAGGAAATCCAGGATACAAGGAGAAGACCAAACCTAAATGATAATGGGTGTAGAAGAGAACAAAGACTCCCAACTAAAAGGCCTAGTAAATATTTTCAACAAAATTATAGAAGAAAAATTTCCTAACCCCAAGAAAGAGGTACCCAAGAACATACAAGAAGCCTACAGAATAAAAAAAAAAAAAAGATTGTACCAGAAAAGATATTCCTCCAGCTATTAAAAACAATAACTTCATGAAATTCCTAGGCAAACGGATTGATGTTGCAACTATCATCCTGAGTCAGTTAACCCAGTAACAAAGAACCATCATGGTATGCCCTCACTGATAAGAGGGTACTAGCCCAAAAATCTCAAAATACCTAAGAAACAATTCACATAACTTATGAAGCTCAAAGAAAGTAAAACCTGAAGGTGGATGCCTCAGTCCTTCTTAGAATGGAGAACAAAAAACCTCATGGAAAGAAATAATGGGGCAAATACAGAAGCAGAGATTTGAAAGAAAGATCATCCAGAGACTGCCTCACATGCACATGCAGCCACTAAACCCAAGCACTCTTGTTGATGCCAATTAGTGTTTATTGGCAAGAATCTAATATGGATTCCACCTCAGAAGCTCTGCCTCAGTCATACTGATACAGAGGAGAATGATTTCAGCAAACGTTTTAACTCAAAATGGGGACTCCAAAGAAGGAGCTAAAGAAAGGACTGAAGAAGCTGAAAGAATCTGCAACCCCATGGGAAGAACAAAATTATTAACTAACCAAAACCACCACAGCTCTCGGAGACTAAAATACCAACCAAATAGTTTTCTTGGAGAGAACTATGGCCCCGGGTGCATATGCAGCAGAGGATATCATTCTCTAGCATCAATGGCAGGAGAGGCCTTTGGTCTAGTGATGCTCTTTTTCCCAATGTAGGGGAATGCCAAGGTGTTTAGGGGTAAGCAGGTGGTGGGAAGAAGGAGCACCTTCATGGAGGCAATGGGAGGGGAGGGGAGTTGGAATTCGTAGAAGGGGAAAACATCTGAAATGTAAATTGATAGAATATCCAATAAAAAAGTAAGAAAAAAGAAAATAAAAGACTACCTCTGAATTCTACATTCTCAACATGACTAGAACTGAAGTGATCTGAACTAAATTCTTCTCTCTATCCTCCCTGTGTTTTTTAGAAGCTTCTCTATCCTGTTTGTTCTAATGAGGGTTGGGCCCAACATATCTTTGACTTATTCTGTCAAAATTTTGTCTGATTTTTCACTCATTCTTTCCCTCATTCTTTCCCTCAGTTAGAAGACATCATCTGGGATTATAAGTGTGTATTAAAGTCATTTCAATATTCTAACCAGAGGGTTTGAAATTTGTACTAATGTCATGTGTGTAATCGAGTGAGTAGATCAAAGGTATGTCTTGTCTACATTCCAGTGAAATCATATCTTTAGATGTGATCTTGGGCCAGAGCAGCCATGCTGTATTAAAATTTCTCTACCATTGGTGAGAACTTCATCAGGCAACTTATGAGAGCAGATACAGACTCCCCACAGCAAAACAGGTAGAACTAGAGGAGTTCTGAAAGTGAGGGAGAGAAAGGATTAGAGGATCCAGAGTGATGAAGAAAACATGAATACAACCCAAAGAATCAGCTGATCAGGAAGGACACAAGTAAGCTAACAGAGATAGCAAGCCTGTATGTTTCTGACCTATGTCCTCTGCATATATGTTTTGGCTGTTTTCTTTAATGTTCTTAAAGAATTACTCATAGTGGAAAGGGGTACTATCTCTGACTTTGAGATTTCTTTTCTCTGACTGGGTTGCCTCATTCATCATTCATCCTTGATAAAAGTATATTTGCCTGGACTTACTGTAGCTTATTCTGCCATGTTGAGTTGATGTCCCTGGAAAGCCTGCACTTCTGAGGGAAAGTAAAGGGGTGGTGGTAGAGCCAATGGAAACGTGAGGTTTGAAGTAAAAACTATGAAAAAGAAGAAATGGAAACAGCCATTGGAGGAAATATGTGAGAGAAGAATACATTTTAAAAATGTCCATAAAGTTGTTTAAATGTGAAGAATTAAATAAATTAAATTGCCTTAAATAAAACAAGTATCTGACTGTGCTAAATGAAATAGAAAAGTATTTTTTTATTAGAAAAAGGTTAGGAAGAGTAGGATGTTGCCCACATGTACTAGTTGGTGTTGTATGTCAGCTTGACATAAGCTAGTCACCAGAGAGAAGAAACTTCAGTTGATGAAATGCCTTCATGAGATCCAGCTGTAGGGCATTTTCTCATTTATTGGTCAATGAAGGAGGGTTGATCCCATTGTGGGTGCTGTCATCCCTGCACTGATAACTCTGGGTTCTATCAGAAGGCCTGCTAAGGAAGCCTGGGTAAACAGGCAGGAAAGCAACTCTCCCCCCTGACCTTTGCATATGCTCATGCCTCAAAGTTCCATCCCTGCTTGAGTTCCTGTCATGACTTCCTCCAATGATGGGTTATGATTTGAAAGTGTAAGCAAAATAAACCCTTTCCTCTCCAACTTCCTTATAGTTTTTGATATTTTGATGCACCAATAGAAACCTTACCTATGTTGCTCCAGTTGTTTATTGATTCTTCATTAATTTTAAGTCATGCATTCCAATTTCACCCATCTCTCTATCTCTTCACATCTGTCTCTACCCTTGCAATTGCTTACCAAATTGCTTAACACAAGACAAGGTAACATAAAACAAATTTTATCAAAGAAACTGCATTTTGTAACTGTGTGTCTACAGTTTTAAATGAAATAAGTTGGTGATTATTTTCTTACTGTTGTTAAACTGCTTTTAAGTTCTTAAAAAAAGTTTTGGGAAGTGTTGTAGATATTTCAAGACAACACTGTGACCATTTATTATGATCGAAAATTATTTGCAACTCTTTATTTCCTAATATTAAAAAAACTGGCACAATAAAATTTCAGTGGAGTGGTAAATATATTAAACTCTACCAATATTCTTGACATGGTGAACATCTTGTAAATATCAGATTTTGAATTGTGTTGATGTACTGATTGAAACAATACTATGCATGTTGTGCTGTGGAATATGTTTTAAAACCCAGTGAAATATTTTGTTTAGTTTCTTTCACAAATCTATAAGTAACAGAAAAATCTGCTTTCTTTCACTGAACTATACTACTCTATAATACCACAGCATGGATAGTTTGGGCAATAGAAATCTATTGATTCAGAGATTTAGATAATGAATATCAAAGATTAAATTGTTAGCCTAAGTCGTTTCTTCTATGAACCTGTCACCATAGTTGTTGGCACTTGTTGTTGTTTTTTTTTTTTTTTCTTCACTTCTCTACCAGCTTTCTTCTTCAGTATATATTTTTCATCTTTTAATAAAAATATCAATCATTTCTCAGTCACAGCAATTGATTATGACCTTAGTTAACTTTAGATACATATTTAAAGATCACTTTCTCATGTATTAGTCACATTAAAGACCATGGTTTTAACAGAACAATTTGGTGGAGGAAAAAATTCAGTCCAAACAAATTTTGCACTAATAATAATGAGGCCATTCCTCTTGTCCAGAAATACATGATTGAGTATATAAAGGGTGGATTAGGTGGTTATAGGTCTAAGCAATTTACAATAGAATTCCTCACATTGATTTTACTATTACTGCTTTCATGGGGTTGAAGACAAAAGACAATTATACTTTAATTTCTTAGCAATTCATTCTTAAGATTTATAATGGTCATCCTTATATTGATTGGTAATTTCAGTTTTGCTGTTATAAAGAGCAATGAATGTTAATGTTCCATAGGCTTGTTCACTTCAAGTTACCAACCAGCTAATAATCTACTAATTTTACAAATAGACAAAAAGTGTTTCTTTCTTCTAGTACCTTTGTCATATCTCCCATTATTTGTTTTTGTGAGTTAGATCATTCCTTCTAAAAGTGTTTTGAGTTCCAGTATACATTAAAAAATGTCAATGCTATATTTGATGCAGATATTTTTCTTGAAATAAATTATCAATTATTATTAGAAATGTACATACACACACATATACACAGATACATAAAACCTGTGTGTTTATTTGATTTGCATCTTAGAAAAAAGTGATTTCCAATTCTACTGACAGGCTATACCATAAACGTAAGCTCATGGTGCTCAGTGTGGTGGTTCACTTCTTTTATACAATCACTCAGGAAGCAGAGACAGATACAGGTGGATCACTATGATTTAGAAGTCATCCTGCTCTACATCATGAGTTCCAATATAGCAGTGGCTACACAGTGACACCCTGTTAAACAACAACAACATCAACCACCACAACAACAAGAAAAAGTACTAAGAACAAGTACAATTTAAGTATGCAAAGATCACAATTTGCAGGTTTTCATATTGTAGAATAACTTACCTGTTTTATATAAAAATAAGATGCATTTAATATATAAATCTAAGTTACTATTCATTTCTATATATCTTACTAAATATGCTCACTTAAAAATTTTCACAAATAAGTTAGTCAATGTTCTACTACTATGAAAAGGCACCAAGGCAACAGTAACTCTTTTAAAAGAAAGCATTTAGTTGGGGACTTGCTTACAATTTCAGAGGCTTTATCCATTATCATCATAGTGGGAAGCAGGGCAATACACAGGCAGACAAGGTACTAAAGAAGTAGCTGAGAGTTCTACATCTAGATCCACAAGCATCAGCAAAAGAGAAACACTGGAATTAGATTTTAATGAGTTGATTGCCATATCTATTTATTAGTTAGAACCTTAATTTATATATCTAATAATATATAGTCCAGGCTTTTATTTTTCTGATAAAGGAGATCCTCCCTGAATACCAGGCAGGAATTAAACCTTCTTGAAATAAAAATTTTCATTGCTTTCAATGAAAATGTATTGACACTCACATTTATTTTAAGCATTCTTTTTGTTATTTATTTAGTTAGGGAAAGTATTTGGAATTGAATAATTTGACTCCCTAAAAAGCAGCTGTTGAACCTTCTCTTGTTGCTTACCATGAGTAAAAGAAGAATCCTTCTGGAAAGTGTCAAGGTTACCCGTTTCCATCAGCAGCCATCTTTAGCACACCATCAGTACCTTCAGAAACATATGCCAAGGAATTCAGCATATTGCCTTGATTCATAAAGTCACAGTGCCATATAACTGTTGACAAAGGAGTTTTTATTAGACTTTTGGAAGTCAGAAATTTTACTGTACCATTTCTATCCTGGTTAGAAGGGAAATATTACATCCAACAGATATGCTACTCTGATTGGTTCTAAGGGCCTACGTGATTGAAATTCAAGTCTTAATAGGTGTTACCCATTTAAAATAAATGGCTGTGGATAGCTAAACAAATGACTATAATTTCTCTAAATAGTCCACACACACACACACACACACACACACACACACACACATACACACACACACACACACACACACACACACACACACACACACTGAGGCCTACTCTATGAGTTGAATTGCTTTACTCCCCCTGTGGTACCTTCTGTTACATCAGGTCCAATGAAAACTCTTAGGTAGCCTTCCTTGACTCTTTTCTTTAGTACCCAGTGACTGGGGACCACATTGAAAGAACCAGTAGAGGATGATGGTAGCAATGGCAACAGAAGAGTACAGGTGGTGGGATCAGCAACTGAACATATTCCATCTTGGTCAGCAGAACTGACCTTAAACAGAGGCTTGCACCTACAAATTTAGGATCCCATAAACACCATATGTACACCTACACAGTTTAAGAGTTAAAGATTATACATACCATTTTACAGAGACACTATACCAGTTGATGATGACCCCTAAGGTCTGGCTTTCCAACCTAATGCACTGAAAATTTATGCTTCATGGGAGAAGAAACTGTCTTCAGTTGAGACTGCAGAACATTCACAGGCGTGTATCTGCTTAGCACAGATATACAGAATTAGGCACCTGGAATTTCCTGTTCATTTCATATGAAGAGATCATGATTCTGTAAGGACAGAGATGCCAGTGTGTGGCTGAACCATATAAGCTTTGGTCATTGTTCGCATTATTAGATATCTTTCTGAAACAAAATAGTCTCATACTTTGTTCCAATAAAAACAATTATTACCTAGATACACTTGACAGTATCCACTTAATGATTCAAGAGATATTGGTGCAGATCCAAAGATTCCAGCACAGGAAAAAAAACAATAAACAGAACATGAAATATAATATTTGAGTTGGCCCCAAGAAAACACTTACGACCTGGTAGAAAGAATTCTAAAGGACTGTCAAATCTTCATGACCCCACAATGAGTGCTTTAATACCTGCCTCAGCAAAGAGCCAAGAGTTATAATTTCATTTCATCCGAGAAACTGTTAATGTTGTAGGGCTGAGGACCCTAATGATCCTCAAAGGTACAGTAACTTTTCTCTGCTTCTACCTGTCAGAGTGCTACTGTTGACTACTTCAAAAATGGTGAGAAAAAAAAGTTCTTAGAATCACTTTAAAACCTTCTTACCAATTATGTCTATTAGATTCAGCAAAACAACCTTCAGAGAATAAGTGCATGCTGAGTGATCAGTTCAAAATAGAACATCGATATCACCCACCTGAAGACATAGTGAGCATTAGAGAACAAGGGGAATAAAGAATATAACAGTTTGATAGTGAATAGAAGGCTTATGGGATTATATTTTGGCATTACATAGCCACTGTAATCATGAACTCATAGTAGCTATAGCTAGCTGCCTACAATGGATATCCACAGGAAGAGCCTGTCAACATTTAGTCTAGACTGGCTTCTGGGGTACAATTTGATATTGGCTTATGTTGGCTGCTATTGTAATGAAGGATATCTTGAGGAACCATTTTAAGATTAATAAAAAAATTAAATAGTGAATAGCCTTTTATTAATGTAGAAAATGAGATACCATTCTTGTAATAAAAATATGTATACTGTGTACAAGTTGCTTGTCAGTGCTCTAAGAAAACAGTAATTAAAGCCACAAAGAAAATATCCTTTTAGCATCTAATTTTATGGCCAATAATAATAATCCCCTTGGAGAAAATTAATGTAGCAAGAATAAAATGTACTGGATTAGGTAATATGTTGATTACAAGTGAATGACCTTAGTAAGCATAGCCAACTTAAGTAATATAAGAAAATGAAACATGAATATTTGAGAAATCTTTAGTAGATGGAAAAAATCAAATGCAAATTGATTCCTAGCATGTCTGAGGCCTGTCAAAAGTCACACAAGCAGAACTGACAAAGTTTGAATTAGAATTGGATTTTCAAATGGATAAGTCAGAAGAGTTGGTTCTCCAGGTAAAGACTTTTTTTTTTTTTTTTACAGTGTTAGTCTTATGATTTAGGCTAATTACATTTAGCATTTAATGAAAGTAAGGCAGCTCTTCACATATAGTCAGACCTCACCTTGTAAGCAATATTATGGGAAAGCAAATATTAAAAATATTTTCTGCATTGGTCATTCTATTAACCTTTTTGGCAGAGGGGCATCTAGGGAATGTTTAAATGAGGGAGGTGTCCAAGATTTAACAAAACCAGAGAGACTCAAACAAAAACTAATGCCAACAATACAGATCCAGAGAGATTCAAATGTAAAACAATGCCAAATGGGCTGGAGAGATGGCTTCTCTGACTGAACAAGACCTGCATTCCTCTGCTGTATATGTGTTGGGGGTCCTCATATCAGCTTGTGTATGATGCCTGGTTGGTGATTCAGTGTCTGAGAGATCTCCAGGATCTAATTGAAACTGCTGGATCTCCTACAGAGTCGACCTTTACTCAGCTTCTTGCAGTTTTTCGAGCACAAGGGTCAACAGCTTCTGTTGATTGGTTGGGTACAAATATCTGCATCTGACACTTTCAGCAGCTTCTTGGGTTTTTCAGAGGGCTGCCATGATAAGCCCTTTGTTGTGTGTGCTGCATAGGCTCAGTGATAGCGTCAGGCCTTCAGGCAACTCCTTGAGGTGGATTCTATTTTGGGCCTGTGACTGGACATTCTTCTCCTCATGATTTTCTCCATTCTCATCCGTACAGTTCTTTTAAACAGGAACAGTTATGGGTCAGGTTTCAGGTTCTTGCTTCAAAGAACAAAAATAAGAAAGTCAAGTGTAAGATCAAATGACTTCTTGTCGTGATGCTGAAAACATGGCATTATTGTTATATTGTTTAGTCTTATTGAATTGTGTCTGCTCAACAGTTTTTCTTCATACTAATTATGTAGTCTTTTATTTTTGTCTCATTATGAGGAACACTTAAATTCAGTAGTTACATCATAATAGAAATAGACTATGAATTTATATTATTAATATTTACCTTCATGATATGGAAAAGAAAGTTGTAGCACAACCTTTCATAGCATACAATTTAAATAATTGAAGTACATCCTCTCTTGTATTAATACAGTCCATAGAATTTTTCTTCTCAATTCTATCTGCTATGCATGTTGTCTATTTAATCTACATTATATATATATGTGTGTGTGTATAGTAGTTCAGTTCAATAACTCTTAATAAGTAGCTCTTATTCAATTGTCAGCCTTAGCATAAACATTTTCATTCTTCAGTATGTTAAATCTGTTTTGATTTTCTTTTGCCTGTTAGATTTTGTGAATGATTTCAAATAATAACTTTCATACTGAAACCAGGATCAAAATCATAAAGAGAGGGTCAATGAAATAGTTATTTATAGAAGTATCTAATGTTAAGTTGTTAATATTATTTACTATGATTAATATTAAGACAAGAAATTATATGGGCTACTAGCATTTTTGATAGCCAGTAGGAGTAAATAGCAAATTATATTTGTTATGCTGAAAGTGGTTTTTCAAGTGCATGTTTCAAAACTATGTAATGATAGTTTAAAATGTTTGTACTTGAAATTATATAAGACAAAACAGAGAATAGAGAATGACACATATGAATTGATGATATTAAGACAATGTGACACTGTGTTTATAAACTTCATTCTCTATTTGCTCCCAGCTCCTAGTAGGCCTTAAATTCATTTGAAAACACTTGGCTGATACCTGAGACCCATGTACAGTTTCAGACAGGCAAGTTCAGGCTGTTGGTTTTATGCATAGCTGATTAGTGCTATGAGTCTCTGTGATGCTCTTATTTTTCATGGTAAATAATGTGATGGTAGCAGGTAGTTTCTTTCTACTTCTGTCCTACTAGAAACTCCAACAGAGCTTGAATGTTTTTACGTGTAAGAGAAAATGCTTTACAGTTATATGAGGGAATGGTTGAAGCCTGAAATGTTAAGGTGCTCAGAGGAATTGCAACAATAAGCCATTTTCCCTGACATTTCAAAATAATAAGCAATTTTTATTATCTGAATTTTATAGCAGTTACAAATTGCATACAGGACCCCCATGATTTTCTGTGATCATAAAAGTTAAATTCTAGAAACAGATGAATGGCCGGTGGCAATAATACATATTAATTGAATTATTTTCTAAGTTCTTCACAAATATGAACTTATGATGACTTATTACTGAGGACAATAATTCAATATTTTTAAGAGCTAAAATCTGGCAATTTTCTAAGTACCTAGGGCTCTGTTTCTCCCATATTCTCTGTGTAGTAGATTAACCAAACAAAATAATAAAAAATTCCTCAGAATTAAATGAATGACTTTGAATATTATGCTAGAGGTAGAAGCACTGCTATAATTACTCATTGTTAATCCAAGAACATAACATTCTTTCCTCTAATCATCTCACTATAATTACAATTGGACCTGGGAAATGCGTATCTGTAGCGAGGTTGTGTTTTTAAATATTCAGTGTTGTACTTTATCGGTCTGGTGTCGAGAGGGTCCTGCTCTGCTCCTCTGGAGGAAGGTAGCTCCTCACACTTCAGGTCCCTGGCAAGGCCGCTTCTGGTGCATGCTCTGCCTGACCCACAGGAGTTCAGACTGGGAGGCAGGGGACCTAATCCCAGCAGGGTGCAGCTAGGCCTGTGAACTTTGGCAGGCCAAGACTCAGGCAGGTCAGATTATAGCCCTGCTGGCTAGGGCCAGAAACCCTTGCTTGCTTGTTAGAAAAGCGCAGGGCATGTTATAAGGCTCTGGGATAAAGCCTTCTTGGAGGACAAAGGAGTCAGGACCACAAAGGAGAAAGTTTCAATGTGTGTCTTTATTTTTGCCTGCCTCTCTCCTTTGTTCTATTCTTTTTAAACAGCCTGGGAATGAACCACCAGATTTCCATATGTTTGCCTCTAAGATTGGCTATCATTGTTTTTCTAATGCTACCTGTGTGTATGTGTGTGTGGAGGGGGGGGATGTGTGTGCAGGGGAGGGACTTAGGGAGTGGCTGATCTGGCTAGAGTCTATGTCACTCTCAACTGTGGAGGTGGGGTTTAGGGCTCTGCCCCACTGTGGTGCATCTAGGCAAAGTGGATTTGCAATCAGGAGTTCAGGCAGCACCTGCGGGTTGACAGTCACCTGTCCTCGGGGCTTCGACCAAACGCGACCTATTACGTTTCCAACTTTAGCCCTTCAAGCAAACTCACAGTGCAACATATGAAAAAGCCCTTTCTCTATGCAAATAAACAATGTAGAGCAAAATTTAATTTTGTACCTTCAATAAGAACATATATATATTTAATAACAAAACTTAATCTTTGGGCACATACTGCTTTGTTGCCTGAGCCTCAGTATATTTTTCCTTTCTTCCAATAAGTGCTAAAATAGTAAACAGACAATAACTACTCACACTGTTAGTCAATTATTCCCACAGGAAATCAGAAAACCCTTTTCAGACCCCCAGATTACAGCCATACTTGTAGGTGGTTAGGAGGACCAATGCAAAATGGGTACATTTTCCTGACTCTCCCTCCAAGGACTATGGGTACCTTTAGTATAAGATTCCTATATGCTTTCTTGGGGTGTTTTCTGCAAGGTTTATCTCTATATCTAAATAATCCTTTCATTTTATCTTAGAGGAGGATAGCAGTAGGAAAACACTAACCTTTTAATCAGGGTTGTTGCAATATTACCCATAATACTACAATACCCAAATGCATTCTTGCATAAACTGCCTAAATATACCTCTCTAGAAATCATTCGATGTTTGTGTATTTTGGTTCATATTCAGCAGTGATCAACACCTAATCAGTCTTGTAGTGACAGATAATGTAGCACCGAATCTTAGGCATGTTTTCTACCATTCGTCTCCCTGATGAAGACTGACACATCAGGGAAATAATGAGAAGATAATAGTTTATTTAGATCAGTGCAGTTTGCTTTCAGCAATACATTTAAATAATCCCCGTCTATGAAGACTTCTCAAATGGAGTGTGTATTTTTGAAAAAAAAAAAAAAAAAGACTAGTTATTGCAAAGCCATTGAAATCAACTCTTGCTATAACTGACAATTTAACTTGGGATTTCCATTATTTTTGATTTTTCACTTCTATTTCCAGATTCAAATTTGAAGTAGGTGTGCTTTGGGTGTTATCGGCCAGTGTTTCAATAAATGCTGCACTATAGTATTTAAAAAAGTCAAAAGCAACACAAATCAACAACAACAACCAAATCCCGCTGTACTTCCCTCTCCTACGCTAGCTAACTTCTTAGAACTATTTCTGTTTGTTTCAGTGCTCTTTGGACACTTTTTTAATCTGACCAGGAAAACACATAAATCTTCTTCATCGATTTCATTTCATTGCATTACAATGTGTCTCAGTCAGTTCATCAGTTCCGGTGGCTGTAAAAAATTACCATGAACTGGGTGGCTTAAGCAATGAACATTTATTTCTTTCAAGGCTGGAGGGAGGGAAGTCCAAGGATCAAGTGTTGGCAGATATTTGTGGGATCTGACAAGGGTCTGTTCCTTGGCTTACAGGTGGTCATCTGGCTGTTTATATTTCCTCACAGAGAAGCACAGGAAGTGGGACCAGGCCCTCTCTGTTATCTTCTCGAAAATGCACCGCCCTTGTCATGAAAAGTCTCACCAACAGTCTGTCACTTTCCCTCAGGGCTTGGACCTGCTTGTATCATTAGAGAAAAAAGCTGATGTGGAAGTTTAGAATGCCAATACCACTTTATTCAGCCTGTTATGTGTTCCTCCATGTCTTCACTGGACTTTTCTTCCTAATAAAACAGATTTTTCCAATATGTGTTTTAAAATGTATTAAAGGGTTTACCCTTCTATGCCTAAAAAGGATAAAATTGTACATGAGACATATCACTCATACTTTATATCACCTTTCTTCAGGATGCTATAAGACATGCCAGAGATGGATGACACTGAGACATGCGAATCTAGAATGGGAATTGATCATCTCCATTAAACACATATTCCGAGACGTCTAGAGTTGTTAAAAAGTCAGTTTGCTATTTTGAAAATAATAAGTGAATACTAAATACTAAAGAACCCTCTTGATCTGTACCAAATAGAGTTTTGCTTATCAATCCCTGGAATCCTTGCAGGGATACAGTGTTTCTACAGTATTTGAGTTACTAACCTGGTGACAGCTTTACTATCTGTAAATATTCTACATGCACATATTCGTCATGCAGAGGGCACCAGTTACTAAAGTGACTTTCTGTTTAACAGAAGCACACATGTTCAGGCAGATGAATCTCAACGTATATTCATTTGCTTACTACTACATAAGATGCTTATTAGCAAATACCTAGTAATATGTGGCTGTAGAAGCATTCAAGTGCCTTCATCCTTTGATTTTTTATTTTTGAAGATCAATGACATTTCCAGGTCGCAAGGTGACATTCAGTACAATGTTGGCTAAGATAGCATTTGATTTTCTTTTATGTTTGAACAGCAAATACTACAAGCTAGTAAACTCAAAATTCTAACTTGTTTTGTGTAATAAGTCATTTCAAATTAGAGGAATTACCCTTAAAGAAATCATAGCCTACCAAAAGAAGATAAGTAATTTATCTAATGATAGAAGAAGTTCACATGAATAGACAGGCTGTGTTTCATAATTTGCTCCTAAATTACCATGTAATTATATTAAGTATATATATCATATATAATTATCATATATAAAAAAGCTAAATATTATATATAATTAGCACACACACACACACACACACACACACACATATAATAGCTAAAATTATATGTTGCCCTCTGTTTGAAGAGAGGAAAAGCTTGTCTTTTTTCATATACATTCATCCTTCAAGCTTATGTAATATATGCTCTGTGATGTTTAGTTCCATTTGAAATGACTATTTAAATCTAATTCATGATTTTAGTGCATTTTCCTGATAGAGATAAAAGACTTCATTAGTTATTGTAATTAGACATGACATTGGCAAAAGCCCCCTTACATTCTCTGTATAGAATAGGCTTTCCTAAAGTTTCTCAACTGTGTGTATGTTTGTGGGTTGCATATATGTTTTATTCATTTTTGTAAAGCATGTTATTTTATTATCTTTGATCTTTTTTTAAAGTCCAATTATTTCCCCCTCCCAGTCTTCTTTCTGACAGTTCCTCATTCCATTCCTCCTCCCTAGTCTCCAAGAGGATGTTCCTACCTTCCCCTGGTCCACCAGACCTCCCTCCTACTCCTTAGACCCTCAAGTCTCTTGAAGGATAGGTGCATCTTCCCTCACTGGGCTCAGGCCAGGAAGTCTCTCCTGTACATGTGTCAGCAAGTGCCAAGAAATGTATGCTGCCTGGTTGGTAGCTCAGTGTCTGAGAGTTCTCAGGGTTCCAGGATCCCTGAAACATTTTTAAGATGTAGATTCTGATCCACATAGTTTTATTAGACATGAAAATCTACATATAAAGTTAACGGTGTTTTTTCCTTTAATTGATTGTATAACTAGAATTAAAGCTTTAAGAAAAAGGCAATGTTGTTTACTAAAGTTGGGCTGGAGTATAAAAACATTGTGGCTTATTGAAACATAAATTCCACAGTAGAATAGCCTTGCTTACTATTTTATAATTCAGTTATTATAATAAACTCTCTCACAGGACCTGAAGAATTATGGTTAAATTTAATAAACATAAAAATTTTTATTCTTGTAATGTGAGGTAACTCCTGTCAGAAATTTGTTTTGGAAAACTCTGAGTTGGGCATTGTTGCATCTATAATTTAGAAATGTCTTTTATCCCAGCAATTGGGAGCATGGATAGCAGACCTCTGAGCTTGAGACTATCCTGGTTTACAGAATTAGGTCTAGGACAGCCAGAGCTACAAAGAGAAATCAGGAATGGTTGGCCACGGGGGTGGGGAGAGAGAGAGAGAGAGAGAGAGAGAGAGAGAGAGAGAGAGAGAGAGAGGAGAGAGAAAAGAAAGAAAGAAAGAAAGAAAGAAAGAGAAAGAATAAAAGAAAGAAAGAAAGGAAGGAAGGAAAGAAAGAAGAGTAAGTGTTGCTCTTTCTTGATAGAATCATGCTTTTATCAAGGAATAGCTTGAGGATATTAAAATTAATATATTTATTTTCTGATTACATATACATTTTTATTTACATTTATTTTGACTGTAAATAACTTCAGCACTATTGATCCAAGTCATGGTTTCCATTTATTCAGTTATGAATATGTTTGGTGGAACAGAAGTTTTATTTTGATAAAATATATGTACCCTAAATATATGGATTAAGGGAAAATGGTAAAAAGAATTTAACAAATTAGACAAATAAAAGAATTAAACATGTAATTTAGATTTGTTTTAATTTCCACATAAACTTTCAATTAGTTGAGTCTAATAAATGTGTTGGTTTTCATGAAAACCTGAATGAACAAATTCTGTTAAATAGGAAAAACATGCAAGATTTATATATGGAAGCATTTATGTGACAGTGAGTTTTTATAGATAAGCACTTTATATGAGTTGATAACTAAAAACTCTCCAGGTTATCATTCATACCAAAGTCATGGAACATCAACGTGGGTTAGTTACATTTCTATGATACAAGAGGATTTCCCCTTCCTCTTTCCAAGTGTCTTCCCAGTGATGAAAATTCAGTTTTCATTTTCTGACATGTCGTTATATTACATTTCTAAAACTTACAGACATCAAGGGAAATGAAGTTGAACTTTGTAGCTGTGCAAACTGGATCATTAAAAGAATCATTTCAAATATTCTGTGGTCAACAGTACATGATTTTAAAAATCAGATTTTATAGTTAAATTAAAATAAATATCATTTAAAAGTATTATTTTTGGTGTATTAAAAATACACCAAGAATGAATTATAATAAAGAAATCCAAGTGCAGAAACAATTGAAAAACTCTTCAGATTGTGTGGCCAGTTAGAATTGAAGGAACATGTGTGCCTCCACACTGCCCTGAAGCTGATGCTTACTCCTGCTCTGAATATCCAGACACAGATGCTAAACCTGTTCTTTCATTACTGTCTGCAGTAAGAATGAAATAACTACTTGACACTGCAATTGATCTCCACCTGTGAGTGCAAATGCAGCCAGAATGACTGTGTGTCCTCTGCAATCTGTCTTCTGAAACTACAGAGTCTAAGGTATCACATTGCTATGAGAAGCTTTGCTAAAGAATTTTTATTAATCTTACATCCTTCTGCATGCTTTAATATTTAATGCCATCCATTCTATTAAACTGAATTCATCTATAGATTATTTTTTACTTACATATCTTGGAGTTACTCCATTAGCTTTTTCCATTTAGCTTCTCTAGAACTGCTTACAGGTGTAGTATTAATTAGTATCATCTGTGTGCACAGTATCATTGTTTGCAGTCAGTAAAGGACATTAGCATCTTCCTTCTAGCCTTCATTTTATAGCAGTTTTTCTGTATTAATGGCATTTGCTCTGCATGATATTTGTGATATAGAATGCCATGAAACAAACCAAAATCTATCAGCGAGTCTAAGATTCAAAGCCTCAAAGAAGTTGTTCATAAGACATTTGATTAGATAAGAATTCAATAATATTTGTATCAAAAGGCATTATAATTTATGACATTATTTAATTACAATATTTCCTTCCCTATCTTTCCTCAAAATCCTCCCAATCTCCTTAAAATTTATTGCTTCTATTTCATACTAATAGTTACTGCTACACATATATGCATATGAATATATATCTTTAATATAACCTGTTCAGTCTGTAAAATGCTACCTGCATGTGTGCTCTCAGGGCTGACCGCTTGGCAGTAGAAAACCAATTGGTGTGTGTTTCCGTGGGAAAGGCCACTTTTTTTACTTCTAGTTTTACTCAGTTGCCTATAGTTCTTTTTTTCTTTTTCCTTTAAGTGAGAAAGAAACCCATGTTTAATTTGCATACAATCTGCATAAAATCTAGAAAGTTGACCTTACAGGATTGGTTTTTAATTCCCCAATGCCTCTTTGAGCCTTCTTTCTTTTCTTTTTTTATTGGATATATTTTATTTACATTTCAAATATTATCCCTTTTTCCAGATTCCCCGCCATATCCTATATACTGTCACTCCTCCCCCTGCTTCTATGAGTGTGTTTACCCACCCACTCCCTCTTTCCTTTCTGCTTTGACATTCTCCTACACTGCAGCATCAAGCCTCAGTATGCCCAACAAGGAATCCTCTGCTACAAGTGCAGCTGGAGCCATGGGTCTGTCCACTTGTACTCTTTGGATAGTGTTTTAATCCGTGGAAGCTCTGGTTGGTTTATATTGTTGATCTTATGGGTTGCAAACCCCTTTAACTCCTTCAATTTCTCCTCTAAATCCTCCATTAAGGACCCCATTTTCAATTCTATGGTTGACTGCAAGCATCTGCCTCTGTATTTGTTGTGTTCTGGCAGAGCCTCTCAGGAGACAGCTATATCAGGTTTCTGTCAGCATGTACTTCTTGGCATCAGCACTATTATCTGCGTTTGGTATCTGTGTAAGGGCTGAATCCCAGGGTGGGTCTTTTCTTCAGTTTCTGCTCCAAGCTTTGTCCTCATATTTCTTTCTGAGAATATTTTTGTTCCCCATTCTAAGAAGGACTGAAGCATCTGCACTTTGGTTATCCTTCTTCTTGAACTTCATGTGGTCTGTGAATTGTATCTTGTGTATTTTGATCTTTTGGGCTAATATCCACTTATCAGTGAGTGCATACCATGTGCGAATTTGTCTCACAGACTTTCCTCAGTACAGTTTGGCTGTTCCCTGGCAACAGCTTGGTTCAGTTCACATTTGTCATTTTGATGAAACTATGTGAGCAGCTTCTGCTAGTACTATGAGACACAACATCACAGGAATATACTTAATCCTATGGCTTGTCTAGGCTTTAGAGGCCCTGGCACATGATGTTCCTTGAGCCATAGGAATGGGAGGGTTATGTAGCTAACACAGTTGAAAAGTGGCTTTGCAATTCAGATTTCTTTTATTTTGGTTGTAGTTTCTATAACAGTTTCCTCATATTGCAAAGGGAAGTTGTTCAAATGAAGGAGACAGACTTCAGTTACCTGTGTATAACAGGACAAATGTATGTAGACTGTGTTATAGAATATGCTGGATTAGTAAATTAATGATTGCAAATGCTTTTCAAAACCTGTCATGATATTCATTGTATTGGATAGTTAATTAGCATTGTAACTTCTAAAAATTTGTTTATTTGCTTGTTTGTTTGGAGTCAAACATATTTTCATGAGATCTGAAAAATTATTGTTCCATGAATATAATTTTCATGAAACAATTCCTATGAAATCATATCTTAGTACTCCAATTATATCTTGTTTTTGATATGATCATTTCTTCTTCTTATCTGTAAATCATAAAGATGCAATGAGATTTCATGAATTGTATAATGTACTATGAATGGCATCAAATTGTACAGGAACAGTCTTATATTTAATACTGGGGAAAATGGAGGTGGTCTAATGTTTTACACTGTTATTTTTTGAAAATGTAACTTATCATCCCACATATTAATAACTATTCTGAAAATTAGTTATTGCCTCTTTTAAAGCATATTTGGATGTGGGTAAATCTTTGCTTTAAAATATCATCTGCAATACAATTTAAACAAGAAATTCTTTGACAAACAACTGTAAAACTTAAAGATTTACTTGTGGAATGTATGGCTAATGATTTAATATATTCATTTTTTATTATCATGGTATTGAGTTTAGAACTAAAATTATCACAGAATTACTTATTCTCCTATAAATAAGAACTCAACCCTTTAGGTTTTTTATAAAAAAAAATTTTTTTTCTTTAGAAACGTTTCATAGAAACTTGACTTCTGGTAAATCATGACAGAGCCATAAGACATGGTTGCTTCCATCTTCAGAGTGCAGTGTTGTACAGTATGTGATAAAATCAATTTTTTTGATCATCAATTGACATGATTTAGAATTATCATGGAAATAAACTTTTTTATTTTTACTTTTATGTTTTTACAGTCCAGCCATTGCTCCTTTTCCAATACCCTGCCATACAGTTCCTTATCCCATCACTCCTCCCCTGTCTCCAAGAGGATGTCCACAGCCACCCACTGCCTGGCTGATCCACTCTATGGGACCTCAAGTTTCCCCAGTGTTAGTTCCATCTTCTCCCACTGAGCCAAACCAAAAAGTCTTCTGAATACAACCCACAAAAGTCAATACATTTAACCTGAAGGGCCCAAGTGAAGATGCTTCAATCCCATTTGTTAGGGAAAAGAAAATAATCACAGGAAGCAGAGGAAGGTAGTGACCTGTGTGAGAGAGGAGATGGGGAAGGGAATGGGGAGAAGACAGGAAAGAAGCCCTGAGCACCAGGAGAATGAGTTGAAATATGTCACCTCAGGGGATGGGGGTCCCTCTAGAAAGTTTCAGAGACTGTGGAAGTGAGAGACTTTCAGGACTCAAAGAGAGGGACCATAGATGTCCAACAGTGGGGAGAGGGAACACACAGAGTCCAACTCCAGTAGAAATACAGCCCATCAAATGGAGGGAAAAGGTTTCCATCACACAGTCAAAAATGCTGACCTGTTTTCATGTCTGAAATCACTACAGGAAAATAAAAGTGAAGGAAACTGAAAACAGACAGTCCAGTAACCAGCCAAACCTGGGATCCATCTCAAGGGCAGGCTCCATAGCCTGACACTATTACTGATGCTATGGTGTTTTAAGAGGCTCAGCAAGCAGGTGACTGAGAAAAATGCACATATTTACATGCAAACATTGGACTCAAGTTAGATACCACTGTGATTGCATTGGGGAAATTCTGGAAAAAAACTGAGGAGGAGGACCAGAAGTCTCAACTAACCCAGACTCTGTGTAACCTTTCAGACATTAAGCCACCAACCAGGCAGCATAAATGAGCTGATTTGAGGCTCCTGACACATAAACATTTTTAATCATTTAATTAATTTTTTGATTTATATCTTAAATGTTGCTCCTTCCCAATCTCCCTTTTTAAAGTTTTTTCCCCTTTCCCCTCCATTTTTCTCCTGAGAGTATGTCCATACCCACCAGGTATTCCCTGACTCTGGGGCATTAAGTGTCTACAGGATTAGGCACATCTTCTCCCACTGAGGTCACAAAAGGTAGCCTTCTTCTACATATGTGGCAGAAACCTCAGACAATCCGTTGTATGCTCTTCGGTCAATAGCTCAGTTTCTTGGAACTACCATGGGTTTGTTCCAAATTTGTTAACACTGTTGGCCTTCCTATGGGGTTGCAATTTCTTTCAGTTCCTTCAGTCCTTCCACAGGAGTCCATGACCTCAGTCCAGTGTTTGGCAGTATCTGTATCTGTCTCAGTCAGCTGCTAGTAGAGCCTCTCAGAAGACAGAAATGTTGGACTTCTGCCTGTAAGCACATGCCATCAATAATAGAGTCAGAGATTGGTGCCTGTTCATACAATGGATTCTCAGTTGGCCCAACCACTGATTTGCTATTCCTTCAGTTTCTGTTCCTTTTTTGGCCCTGCAATTATTTTAGAGAGGAATAATTTTGTGTAGAAAGATTTATGGATGTGTTGATCTTCCTGTCCCTCCTCTGAGGGTCTTGTCTATCTACTGGATGTGGTCTCGTCAGTTCCATCTCACCACTGTTGGGCATTTTGGCTAATGTCATCCCCATCAGGTACCATATCCCAAGTTTCTAGGACTTCATAGAGGTTCTCCCTACCTCTGCCCCCCTCAACTGCATGTTTCAATTCATTCTCCTGGCTCTTCGGACCTCTCTCCTCTCTCCCTCATACCTGAACCTGCCTCCCTTTTTTTCTTTCCTTCCCCTTTCCCATCCAGATACCTCATTTCCTCTGCAGCCCATGATGATTTTGTTCTCTCTTCTATGTGGGCTTGAAACATCCTCCCTTAGGCCTTCCTTCTTGTTGAACTTCTTAGGGTCTGTGGGATCTATTGTGTGTATCCTGTCTTTTTGGTCAATATCCACTCATCAGTGAGTACATGCCATGCACCTTACGTCACTTGAGGTGATATTTTCTAGTTCCATCCATTTGCCTGAGATATTCATGATGCCCTTATTTTTAATTGTCAAATGGTATTCTCCTGTGTAAATAAAATACATATGATGTATCCATTCTTTAGGCGATGGATATCTGTATTGCTTTCAGTTTCTGGCTATTACAAATAAGTCTGTTATTAATAAAAACTTCTAAATGCACCTATGGGGAAAGCTTTTCTAGCTTAGGTTCATTAAGTGGGAAGACCCAGCATATAAGGAAAGATTAGCATTGCCTCTATTGTGGTCCAGGACAGCATAAAAAGGAAAAAGGTGCTAACCTACAAATCTGAACTCTCTTGTTTTCTGACCATAGACTAAGTCCTGCTTTATAGCTATTCCTTCCCAGTCATGATGGAATGCTTCTCATATAAATGTAAACAAACAAACAAAAAATCCTCCCTTAGTTTCCTGTAACCAGGTAATGAATACTATGCATTTCAGCTAAGATTGTCCTTGTGGATAGCATTTCTTTCTCAACTTTACTTGTCCATCTGCTAAATTCCTACTTTGATTCTCAACATTTCTACTTGGTTTTATTTCATCCATCTGAACTTTTATACACAACATACTTTTTAGCTGTGTTCATTTGTCATCAACAAAATGACCAGTCTGCACTCTCACCTTTAATGTAATTCTGGCAGGCCATCTATGCATGCCACCATTGCTAAAATGTAATACTTTCTTTAGGCCTCAGTGACAGCTATGCATACAATTATATTCACTTTGTGATTAGAAAAATATTCAGATTGAGTAAGCCAGTGTTAAATTGATTTATATTCTAGCAAAAGCATCATTATCACAGTCTATAACAACTGTGGTTTATGCATATTTGGGGATAAGAGTGGAAAAACACTGGGTGATAAGGGATTATTTTACAACAATCTTGAACATGTTTTCGTAATATTTCATTGCCTTATCTTTTGGCCCTGAAGGAAATATTATTGGTAGAAGTGTAAAAGCTACATTGCTGTTTAATCTATGCATGGTCGAATTGGCCAATTTGTTTTCTTTTAGATAATATCTGTAGCTCTCCACATTCTGTTGCTTCTTGACTGTCATTATAGGGCACATAACAGGTATTTACTTTTAAAAGTGGAAGAAATAAATCACTAAATGAAATACAAATGTGAACTTTGGAGTGGGAACAAAACCAAATCCAAAAATTTTAAAGGATATCTTTAAGTTCTAATACAGGATGTTAAAAATTATCATTGACATTGTTGGTATTCATAGCTATACAGGTTCTCAAAAGTTAGAGATGACCCCATATATGATTCAAAGGCTTGAGTGCCAAACTGATGTGTGTGAAGTGGAAAAAGAGAACAATATACAGAGAGAGAAAAGAAGAGGTACAATCAGAGACAGAGTTGAAAAATTAAAATGCTTAAAGCTTTGTAATTTAAATTTACAGTGTAAAATGTATGTCTAATCCTTACGAATTTTACACACACACACACACACACACACACACACATGAATACATATGTGAACACAGAGAAAAACAAACACAAACATTATTCAGGACTTACCTACAAAATGGTATACTTTCCATGCAAGTCAAAAATTAAAAAACATGTTAAATGATGAGAAAATAAATAAAATGAGGGTAAACTGATAGATCACTGTGAACTAGATTATGTGTCATGTGAATTATAAGATGATATGTGGATGATTCATTAATGTGTCCTTTTTTTCTTTAGGAAGGGTTCTCTTAGCTCATCCTTTTATCTATGATAGGATATCTGAAACTGAGTAATTAATAAATTACCTTCTACCATTTTTGCAAACTAATATTTACCAGTATTATACTATCTTATTTTTTTAGAGATTATATTATCTAATATTCTAATCATTTTAGCATGCTAGATCAAGGTACCAGCAGATTCAGAGTTCAGTATGGGCTTTGCTTTTCATGAGTTTGTTTCATTTGCTAAAAGGATAAGAGAACATAAAAAATACAAAAAAAAAAAAAAAAAGATGGGGACAAACTTTCACGTCAAACTAATTTATATAAAAACAGTCACAATCCACCACAGAGCACAGAGTCCTTGTAACCTATTCACATAAGAGTAGTGTGTATATGAATGTAATGAAAATAGGTACACGTACATATATATAAATATATAGGTTCATGTGTTAGACAGACGTCCACCTCAGATGTGTTTCTTCAGTAATCACATGTTTTTTTTTTAAACGACTTTATTTTACAAAACAAAGATAAATGTACAGATTTTAAACATTTTTTTCTTAAAATTATACATTTTTGTCAGTACTGTTTTTTCAGACATTAAAAAAATTTTTACATAAAACCATGTGAATATATTTTTGAAACCTAGTAGAATAGGATAGCTAGGAATATGTTTATGTACATGTTCCAAGAGCCTAGATTAAAAGCACAGTTCACCGTATTTAGGTTACCTTTCTATTTGATTTTTAAATAGTTTTTAGCTGAAGTCTAAGTATCAAACACAGGTCCTAACACTGCAGGAAACACTTTACAAATGACATATATACACCCCACAAATCATATATATGTCCAACACATAATGACAATTATTTTAACATGACCTTTGTAGAAAATAAATATACAACGTAGAACAAAAGTTTATTTTAATTTGTTTTGTGTTGTAGGTATCACACACTCACACACACACACACACACACACACACACACACACACACACACATCTGTTTTAAATATTCTTGCCTTTCTCCTTTTCTATCTATATACACAGCAGTAACAGCTATCTTCTAGATTAGACAAAGAGAGCTATTTCTAATTACAGGCCATGGCAAACATCTTCCCGTCCTCCATTTGCTTCACTATGGTCTGTGCTGTCTTTAAACACTCTGGCACTATTATATGTTTCCCTTACCATTTTCAATACAAAGACACCATTTGTTTAAGCATGAAGTATCCTAACAAATTTAGAAAGAAATGTTCTGTTTTCCATGCTCAAGAGCTAAACACATGGTCATCAACATCTCTTAAGCAGCATTTTATCTAATGGTATTTTGGTTCAAGAAGTTGTCTTTCATTTTGTTTAGTAATCTGGAATCTTAACAGCATCTTTTATTTTATCTCTTCCTTCACTTCAGTATATAAACATTTCTTGCAGAATTAGCTTGGAATTCTTAACACCTCCTGATATCCTATTCTTTGCCATCTGTTTAACCCACTGTTTTCTCATTTCTTATTCAGCCTGTTTTAAGCAGCCATCTTTATAGCAACAAATACCTTAGGGTGTTTAATATGCAACACGTTAACCTTGGACCACCACTCCCTAAAGCACACCACAAGCTTAAACATGCTGTGTTCTTTTCATAAAGACTCATGATCTGCCAAGCCTTGGAGAGGCTGTAAGAATAGTTGACATCTGTGTTTGGGGGAGTACAAATTTCTAATGAAATTCTGACTTTGTCCTATGAGAGACCATAACTGCCATCCTTATAGGGACATTTCAAATGTAAGTCACTAAAAAAAGTTGCTTATATTTTTAGTCAGCTCAAGATAGAACACTTCAAGTTTCAGTCTTATACAATTCTGACTCACACCTGGCCTTCCACTAAGGTGGTTGAAAGGTCATTAGAGACTAAACGTCATCCTTCTCAAAATTTTGAGATCTGCAAAAATCTGCTCAGTTGAATCTCAGATTGATTTGTGTCTATCATTATGGCCAATCATGGTGTAAAACTAGAGGATATGATCAGTTTCCACGCATGATGCCTATGACTAGAGACAATGCACTGTTTCTTCTCCAGTCTTCCTTTTCCAGCTCAAAGAAACACTACGCAGGGTATAAGCTCTCAGTGAAGGAATCTTAATGAATTTCTTGCTTGCATGTTTTGTTTCTTTACTTCTTTGTTTCTTTATGTTTTTTCTAATTTGTTTATTTTACAGTCACTAATTAAATGTATTTGGTTAACATTTGCTTTGATGTTTAGTTTGGACTATGCTGATAAGGGTCTTGTCACTCTATGCTGCTTTGGAACTAGATAATGTGTTTCAATTCACCAACACTCCTGTTTCTTCTTTTAAATTCATCTAAGCTTCTTTATTGAGATTGTTCAGTGATGTGAATTTTATTAATTCTTCTTTATCCTTAGGAAAATCTATCTTTCAGAGTTGTGCAAATGTATGTTTATCCTAGTGGGAGAATAGCTCAGCTTTCTCTTTTCTTCTTATTTCCACTCTGAGGTTATGATATAGGTTATGGGTTATGATTATTTAAGGCTCTTGGCATATGGCTAAATTTTCTCTGAAGTATATTATAGAAAGCAAAGTTTTAGAGGCTCTGAGACCTTTCCAAAACACCCATTTTTGAACAAAGCATTTACTGGCTGACAGCAACGAGGTCTCATAGAAAAGTTTGAATATTCATCATCATCATAAATCTCCCGACACATAATAGTCAAAACACTAAGTGCCAAAAGCAAAGAAAGAATACTAAAAGCAGTAAGGGAAAAGGGTCAGGTAACATATAAAGGCAGGCTGATCAGAACCACACCCGATTTCCCAACAGAGACTATGAAAGCTAGAAGAGCCAGGACAGACATCATGCACACCCTAAGAGAGTACAAGTGCCAGCCCAAGCTGCTATACCCAACAAAACTATCAATCACCATAGATGGAGAGATGAAGATATTTCAAGACAAATCAAAATTTACACAATATCTGACCACAAACCCAGCACTACAATGAATTATTGGTGGAAAACCCAATACAATGAGTGAAAATACAGCCTAGTAAAAACAAGAAAACTCCTAAACAAGAAAACCAAAAGGAGAAAATGACACAGACACAACTCAACCCACAAAAGCAGTAATAGCAGGAAACAGAAACAACCATTTCTTGATATCTATTAACATAAATGGACTCAACTCCCCGATAAAGAGACATAGGCTATCAGACTGGATACATAAACAAAATCCAGCCTTTTGCTGCATACAGGAAACTCATTTCAGAGACAAAGACAGACACTATCTCAGAGTAAAAGGGTGGAAAAAAAAAACTTCCAAGCAAACAGCCCCAAGAAGCAAGCTGGAGTGTCTATTCTAATATCAAATAAAGTAAATTTTTAACCAAAAGTTATCAAAAAAGATAAGGAAGGACTTTTTTTACTCATTACCGGGAAAATCTGTCAGGAGGAACTCTCAATCCTTAACATAAATGCTCCAAATAATAAAGCAACCACATTCATAAAAGAAACCCTACTAAAGCTCAAAAAATACATTTCACCCCACACAATAATAGTGGGAGACTTTAATACCCCACTCTCACCAATAGACAGATCATGGAAACAGAAACAGAACTAGGACACTGCAACTAGCAGAAACTTTGAACAAACTAGAATTAACAGATATATACAGAACATATTATCCTAAAGTAAAAGAATACACCTTCTTCTCAGCACCCCATGGCACCTTCTCGAAAATTGGCCACATAATTGGACGCAGAACAAGCCTCAATCGTTATAAGAAGATTGAAATACTCCCATGCATTCTTTGAGATCACCATGGTCTACTGCTGGTCTTTAATAACAACAAAGACAACAAAAAACCCACATACACATGGACACTAAACAACGCTCTGTTAAACGATAGCAGGGTCAAAGAAAAAATAAAGAAAGAAATTAAGGATTTCCTAGAAATCAATGAAAACGAAAACACAACATACCCAAAAATATGGGATGCAATGAAAGCAGTACTGATAGGAAAACTCATAGCCCTAAATGCTTTCAAAAAGAAACCGGAGAGAGCTTACATCAGCAAACTCACAGCACAGCTAAAAGCCCTAGAACAAAAGGAAGTAGATATACACAAGAAGAGTAGACAGCAAGAAATAATAAAAATTAGTGTAGAAATAGACCAAATAGAAACAAAAAGAACCATTGAAAAAATCAAGAAAATCAAGAGTTGGTTCTTTGAGAAAATCAACAAGATTGAAAACCCTAGCCATACTAACTAGAGGGCAAAGAGAGAGTATACATATTAACAAAATAAGAAAGGGAAGTGGCAACATAACAACTGAAACTGAGGAATTTCAAAAAATCATCAGATACTACTGCAAAAAATTATACTACACTAAATTTGAAAGTCTGGAGGAAATGGTCTAATTCCTAGACAGATACAAGATCCTAAAGTTAAACCAGGACCAAGTCAACCATCTAAATAATCCCAAAACACCTAAAGAAATAAAAGAATTCATCAAAAGCCTCCCAAACAAAAAAAGGCCAGGTACAGACAGGTTCAGTGCAGAATTTTATCAGACATTTATTGGGGATATAACACCAATACTCTCCAAATTATTACAAAAGATAGAATTCGATGGAATACTACATAATTCATTTTTTGAGTCTACAATAACTCTCGTACCTAAACCACACAAAGACCCTACAAGGAAAGAGAACTTCAGACCAATCTCACTTATGAACATTGATGCAAAAATATTTAACAAAATCCTTGCAAACCAAATCCAAGAACACATCAAAATGATCATTCATCATGACCAAGTAGTCATCATCCCTGGGATGCATGGATGGTTTAATATAAGGAAATCCATCAATGTAATCGACAATATAAACAAACTCAAAAAACAAAATCACATGGTCATCTCACTAGATGCTGAGAAAGCATTTGACAAATTCTAACACCCCTTCATATTAAAAGCCCTGGAAAGAACAGGAATCCAGTATCCATACTTAAACATAATAAAAGCAATATACATCAAACCAACAGCCAACATCAAACTTAACGGTGGGAAACTTGAAGCAATCCCACTAAAATCAGGGACTCGACAAGGCTGCCAACTCTCCCCCTACCTATTTAACATAGTACTGGAAATCCTGGCTGGGACAATTAGACAGCAAAAGGAGATCAAGGGGATACAAATCAGAAAGGAAGTGATAAAAACATCACTCTTTGCCGATGACATGATAGTGTACTTAAGTGACCCCAAAAATTCCACCAGAGAACTCCTACAGCTGATAAACAAGTTCAGCAAAGTGGCTGAATACAAAATTAACTCAAACAAATCAGTGGCCTTCCTATACTCAAAGGACAAACATGTGGAGAAAGAAATTAGGGAAAAAGTACCCTTCACAATAGTCACGAAAACAATGAAATACCTTGGTGTGACTCTAACTAAGCAAGTGAAGGACCTGTACAACAAAAACTTCAAACCTCTAAGAAAGAAATTGAGGAGGATCTCAGAAAATGGAAAGATCTCCCATGCTCATGGATTGGAAAGATCACAATTTCAAAAATGGCCATTTTACCAAAAGCAATCTACAGATTCAATGCAATCCCCATCAAAATTCCAACCCAGTTCTTCATGGAATTGGAAAGACCAATGTGCAATTTGATATGGAATAACAAAAAACCTAGAATAGCGAAATCCATCCTCAACAACAAGAAAACATCTGCGGGAATCACTCTCCCTGACCTCAAGCTATATTACAAGGAAATTGTGCTGAAAACTGCATGGTACTGGTACAGAAATAGGCATGTGGATCAATGGAATAGAATAGAAGATCCAGAAATGAGCCCTCATATATATGGTCACCTTGTTTTTGACAAAGGACCTGTAAACATTCAATGGAAAAATGACAGCCTATTCAACAAATGGTTCTGGTCCAACTGGCACTCAGCATGCAAAGGAATGAAAATAGACCCTTTCTTATCTCCTTGTACAAAGCTCAAGTTTAAGTGGATCAAAGATCTCCACATTAAACCAGATACACTGAAACTATTATATGAGAAAGTAGAGAAAACTTTAAAACATATAGGCACAGGAGAATATTTTCTGAACAGAACACTAATGGCTCAAGCTCTAAGGTCAAAGATTAACAAATGGGACTTAATGAGATTGCAAAGTTTCTGTAATGGGAAGGACATTGTCAAGAAAACAAAATGGCAGCCTACAGAATGCAAAAAAATCTTTACCAACTTCACAACAGATAGAGGCCTAATATCCAAGGTATACAAAGAACTCAAAAAGCTAGACACCAGAGAATCAAATAACCCTATTAAAAAATGGGGTACAGAGCTAAACAAAACATTCTCAGTTGAGGAACATCGAATGGCTGAGAAACATCTGAGGAAGTGCTTGACATCCTTAGCCATCAGGGAAATGCAAATCAAAACAACACTGAGATTCCACCTCACACTAGTGAGATTGGCCAAGATCCAAATCTCAGATGAAAGCAGGTACTGGCGAGGTTTCTGAGAAAGAGGAACACTTTTCCAATGTTGGTTGGGTTGCAAACTAATACAACCACTCTGGAAATCAGTCTGGCGATACCTCAGAAAATTGGATATAGTACTAACTGAAGACCCAGCTATTCCACTTCTGGGCATATATCCCAGAGACACTTTAATACACAACAAAGATATATGCACCACAATGTTCATAGCAGCTCTATTTATAATAGAAAGAAACTGGAAAAAACCCGATGTCCTTCAGAAGATGAATGGATACAAAAATTGTGGTACATTTACACAATGGAATACTGCTCAGCCACCAGAAACAATGACTTAACCAAATTCTTAAGAAAATGGGTGCATCTAGAGAATATCATCCTGAGTGAGATAACCCAGTCACCAAATAACAGACATAATATGCAGTCACTGATAGTGGGATGCTAACCCCAGAGGCTCTCACTCCCCTAGAAACAACTCACAGACTGTATGAAGTCCAAGAAATAAAGAAAACAAAACAAAACAAAACAAAGAAAATCTGTACACAACAAGAAAACTTTGATTATTTCCATGTTACATTTTTTACATGTACTTTATGCTCATTGTAACTATTAAGTTTTCAATGCATACTATCAAACCTTTTAAAAGATCAAGTAATGACTAAAAATATATATTCATATAATTTTATGTAAAAATTATTTTAAAATCGAAAAAAGTACTGAAAAAATGTATTGTATAATTTTATGCAAAAATGCTTAAAATCTGTATATTTATCTTTGTTTTGTAAATAAAGTTGTAAAATAACAAATAATTAAAAAAGAGAATTCACAAATGGGACCTCATAAAATTGCAATCTTTGTATAAAGTTATAGTCACTGTCAAGAGGCAAAAAGGCAGCAAACAGATTTAAAAGGATCTTTCCCAATCCTACATCTGATAAAGGGCTAATATCCAATATATACAAAGAACTCAAAAAGCTAGACTCTAGGGAATCAAAGAATCCTGTTTAAAAATGGGGTACAGATGGAAACAAAGAATTCTCAACCAAGGAATACTGAATTACTGAGAAGCACCTAACAAAATGCTCAACATCCCTAGTCATCAGGGAAATGCAAATCAAAACAACCCTGGGTTCCACCTCACACCAGTCAGAATGGTAAGATCAAAAACTCAGATGACAGCAGATGCTAGTGAGGATGTGAATTGGAACACTCCTCCATTGTTGTTAGGGTTGTAAGCTGGTAAAATAACTCTGGAAAGCAGTCTGGAAGTTTCTAAGGAAATTGGACATAGTACTACCTGAAAACCCAGTTATTCCCCTCCTGGGCATATACTCCAAAGATGTTCCAACACATAAAAAGGACACATGTTCCACCATGTTTATAGCAGCCTTATCTATAATAGCCAGAAGCTGGAAAGGACCCATATGTCCTTCAACAGAGGAATGGATAGAGAAATTGTAGTACAATTATACAGTGGAAAACTACTCAGCTATTAGAAACAATGACTTCATGAACTTCCTAGGTAAAATGTATTCAAATAGAGACTATCATCCTGAGATAGGTAACCCATTCACAAAAGAACACACAAGATATTCACTCACTGATGATCAGAAACTAGCCCCAGAAACCTCTGAACACCCAAGAAACAATTCACAGACCTTATGAAGCTTAAAAAGAATGAAGGCCAAAATGGGAATGCCTCAGTCCTTAGAAGAAAGAAGAAAAGTCTCACAAGAGAAAATACAAAATCAAATAGAGGAACATGGATTGAAGAAAAGATCATTCAGAAGTTGCCTCACCTCGGCTTCCACCCCATAATCAGCCATCCATTCCAAGCACTATTGTTGATGCCAAGAAGTACTAACTGGCTGGAACCAGATAGAGATGATTCTTCAGGGGCTCTTTGAGAGTCATACCGATTCAGCTGAGCATGTTTGCAGCTAACCATCAGACTGAACATAAGGACCCCAATGAAGGTGGACTAAAGGTGAATGAAGGGACCCAATAAAGAAAGGACTGATCTAGCTAAAAGGGGTTGCAACCTCATGGGAAGAACAACATTATTAACCAACCAAACTCTCCAAAACTCCCATGGACTAAAACACCAATCAGTAGCACACATTAAGAGACCTATGGCTTCAGTTGCATATGTAGCTGAAGACAGCAATGTCTGGCATCAATTTGAGAAGAGGCATTTGGTCCAGGGAGCGCATGTTTTTCCAATGTAGGTGAATGCCAAGGCATTGGGGTGGCGAGGGTGATTATGAATAAGTGCCTTGGTTAAGACAAGTGGAAGTGGGAGGGAAGAAAGCGGGGGGGGGGGAAGGAAGGTAATAACATTTCAAATGTATATATAGAGAGTATCTAATAAAAAATGAGAAAAAATAAACCTAAACCCCTCAAAGTTATTGAGAGTGTATGAAAAAGATATTAAAAATGTAAAAACAAAGTTTTAGTGGACAGGTCAGAATAACCAGGCTATATTGACCAAGCTGAGTTAAGACAAAACAAAACAAAACAAAAATAAATATAATAATAAGTGCTTTCAGAATAGTTCCCCTGTTCTTTCCTGTACTGAATTCCAATTAGAACTGCAAATTGTCAACAACCTTACTGCTGAAGTTTCTCCCCCCTTCCTCTCCCCTTTTTGACCAAAGAGTTTAAATTTATACTGCTGCTTTGCTGACCAATCACAATAAAAGAGTTCACTCCCCTCACAAAAAAGGTATAAAAGATGTATGCTTTTTCAGATAAGGGTTGACTCTCCTGTGAGGCTGAGCAACCTAATGCATATCCAATAAAAATAAACCTCTCGCCATTTCAAGTTGTATTTAGTGGTATGGTGCACCTAGGCAAAGTCCTTTGAGGGTATTACAATACTAACTCTCATAAATAAGAAAGTAAATATGGGATGGTGGTGGAAAGAAGAAAAGAAAAAGAGGAATATAATTATAAATGCAAAATAAATAAAAATTCCAGATATACATAATGTAATTTATTTCAAAACATCATAAAGCTTAATATGAAAACTATCAAAAATTTTCTATATTTCCCAAAATGATGAATGAAATGATTTGCTTGAGGGACAGTAGCATATTTGAATATTTCAACACCTATCATGCTAAGGCATTCTTAAAAAAGCATAATAGAAATCAGGCCATATACGTGTTAGGTTATTTCTCAAACAAGTCATTAATAAATTATATACTGCTGTCCAAAGTAGGTCTAGAGGTTACTGCCCTCACAGATTGACTACTTTTGCTGTTAGATGCTATATTATTATCTCTGAGAACGTGTACATTTTCTCATTATCTTCTCTTCTTCTGAATGATTCTTAGAATGGTATTTTAAATAAAAGCAGTGGAAAGGTTGTATTTATATAATTATTGTGTAAATTGATGTCAGAAATCACTAGCAAGGCATTTGGGATTGTTCCAAATTCAAATATCTTGGTAAGTTAAGCTTTTTGTAAGATGTATAATGGAGATTGAAAAAAAAATTGTGATTTACTCACATCTATTACATCGATTAGGAATGAGAATGTCAGGTACACTTGGTAATTATACAAACTGCAAAGTATGGATCACTTTTACAAAATTCTATGTTTATTCAAGAAATTATAAGATATCCTTATTTATATTGTTTATATTTATTTATTTTTGGATATTCTTTATATTTAAAATTCAGATGTTATTCATTCCACAAATTCCATCCCCTCTCTACCTACCATTCCCTCAATAAAGGTACTTTCTCTCCCAATCAACCTCTCCCATCTAGGCACCTTGGCACTCCCCTGCATTGAGAAAATGAACCTTGGCTGGTTCTTTGATTGATAAAGTCCTAGCCAGTCTAACTTGAGGACACAGAGAGAATATTTGAATTAACAAAATCAGAAATGAAATGAATAATAATAATAATAACAGAAACTGAAGAAATTCAATAATTCATCAGATCTTACTACAAAAGCTTATACTCAACAAAACTGAAAGATTTGGAGAAAATGGACAATTCCCTAAACAGATAGGAGGTACCAAATTTAAATCAGGATCAGATAAACTATCTTAACTCTTCCATAACACCTAAAGAAATAGAAGCAGCCATCAAAATCCTCCCAACCCAAAAATGCCCAAGACCAGATGAGTTTAGTGCAGAATTCTGTCATTTCTTCATAGAAGAACTAATATCAATACTCTCCAAATTATTCCACAAAATAGAAACAGGGAATACTACCCTATTAATTCTTTGAAAACACAATGTGCTCATTCCTAAAACCACACAAGGAACCTACAAAGAAAGAGAACTTTAGACCAAATTCCCCCATGAGCATTGATGCAAAAGTACTCACTTCTTACCAGGAGATGGTTGTTAGAATTCCTCATAAGTCATTTTCTTACCTGTTAATAACAATGTGTTAAATGTATTTCATATGGGATAAATTTTGTATTTGATAACAGGTAAGAAGTTTTTGAAATATTTACTCTTCCTGTTGGTGTACAAAATAATTTAATATTTAATAGTCTGCTTAAAAATCTGTACTGGTGTAGATAAATGTAATTTCCAAAGCCTAGTATCATGATATGCTGTGTTTAGTATCTACACACTGAAGTACAGGTCATGTATAATCTTTAGTGAATAATTACATGATTTGACATTTTCCCTCCCATATAACTTGCAGTATGAATATTATGAACCAAGAAGAACAGAATCCTAGCAATGTGTATGAAAGATATCCAACTTCTAACATACTAGGGGGGAATATAGTGTACACTTGAAAGAAAACAAACAAGAAAATAGACTACACATATAATCTTTTCTCTTAAAAATGCTCAAATTTAAGAACACTTGAATAGGATTGCTAACAGAGGAACTGAAAACTACTTAATTCAACCAAAACCCAATACAAATTTGAGTTCACATGAAATAAAAATAAATCAATTTAATGGCTATTTTGAAATAAATATTCCTTTGCTTTTTTAGTCAACAAATAATAATACAAAATCTCATCTATTTATACTGTCAACTACTGCCACATTTATAAGATTTTAATGTCTAAAAATGTTAAAAGTTGTGTCAACCCAATAATTTATTTCTATGTGTTTACTAATTTCAATAAAATTATAACCAATTAAAAAACCCTGAACATTAGCTCATTAGCAGATTTACCAGATGATGGATCGCTCTGTTTTTACCTGTTGAGAAATACTGATGTTTTTTCCATTGTGGTTTAATGAGTGTATGCTCCTCACAATAGAAAAGAATTCTATTTTTGTACCTAATTTTGTCAGTTTACCCCCCTCCCCGTGTGATGTGTGTGTCTGTCTCTGTGTTTATGCCTGTGTAATTATCTCTTTTGTTATTTCAAAGTTCTTTATTGTTCAATATAATCATAATAAATTAAATAATTAAGCTATTAAGTGGTTGAAGTATTTTTTCTTTTGTTCCTTATTTTTATTTTTAGACTTAACTATCTAATAGTAGATGCTATAATTGGAATGATTCCAAGTCACATCAGGATTTGAATGCATATTCCATAATTATTGATGTTGAGTATTTTCACACAATTGTCATAATTACTGAGACTGTATAGTTGACTATTTTGCTCATTTTAAATTCACATAAGTATTGTATATTATGTTGATTTATATTCAGCTTTTATTTGACTCTACTCAATGTTTGACTCTGTAAAACTACCACTATAGACTTGGCATTGAAGTCAGGGTTTTCTACTTGAATAAAATTTGTATCATTCTTATGATAAATTACATTTATTATTTGAATATTTTATATATGTATGTAATCCCATCTTATTTTCTCCTTTACTTGACATTACTGAAAAGAGGGACACTTGGGAGAAGGGGAACTTATGAGAAAGTTATTTCTTCAATTTTCATGTCTTTTTAGTGAGGAAAGTTCACGTATTCATGAGTGACAGTTTAATTAGTTCATGAAGCAGAGCAAAAGTATTAGTAGATCTATTCCAATATCTATGGCCTCACAAGGTATGGGAGGTTGAACAAGTTCACAGTATCAGGAATAAACTCCCTTCTGTAGAGTATGCCTCACATATAATTAGAAAGTGATAGGGTACCCCATTATAGTAATTCCAATATTTCACCTGTTGGCACATCATGCCTAATGGGTTGTTATTCTAGAATGAAGGGGCCATAGCTATATCAGACTATTGATGCGTCTTTTCCCCCAGCATTTATTATGTAGCTTAATTTCCTTAAGCTCCACAGTCAAATTATATGAAGACTTAAAAACCTTCTTGCTATCAGTTGTTGAAACATCCAAATGTGATTGGAATAGTGTGTGTTATTTGGTCATATTTAGAATATCTCTTGACCAACCTATAATATGTATTTTACAAATAACCCTGAGGTTCTTATTTGATCACATATGACTTCTATGACCAGAGTTATCTGCTTATATAGAGTATGTCAATCATTATATTCATTATATGCTTAATTAGTTTACATGGGAGGAGATTTTAACATAGCATCTTTTTACATAATTAGTTTTTGCTAAATCCTTTGCCCTACTTCCAAATCTCATGGCATGATCAAACTCTACCACCCTTAATATTCTCTTTCTTATTTTACTTTAAGCAATTATAAGTGTTTTATACATATGTGTATACTCATGTATAAATGTAATACATTTAGTAAAGGAATTCATTGGAATGACACATATACAAAGGACAGAAGGCAACATTTGGAAGTCAGTTATTTGGAAGAAAGTTATATATATATAGCTTTCTACTTATTATAGTAATTCTAATTTTCATACAGAAATCTATCAGTTTTGATGCATTATATATTTGTGATATATATATATATATATATATATATATATATATATATATATATACTATATATATATATGTTTGTGTGTAAGAGAGAGAGAAGGATGAGAGAACAAGATATGTTTGCCTTTCTGGATAAACTTTACTTTATTTCCAATTCATGATAAATTAAATAAGCCAGGTACAGAAAGAAATTTCTATATGATTTGATTTTACATGGAGAATAGAAACACCTATTAACATAAAAATAGAAAATAGAACAATAGCCAAAAGAAGCTGTGGAGGATGAGGTGAGAGGGTAACTATTAAATGGTATAATGTCACAACTCCAGAAGAAGGATAGGTTTGAGTGCAGCATCATATATTCCAAGTATGTTGGAACAGAAGGAATTTGAATATTCTCATCAAATCAGTAATAAAAATGATTAGAAATTTTTGTGTTGCTCACTACAACACATATACTAAATATCAAATAGGAGAAAAGTCGCTTTTCTTTGGAGATGTAATCACGTGGAGATTGTGTGTACTATAATGAATCCACAATCATGTGGCTATAACTACATCAAAACAGTGGAATATATGTATAGTTATAAATGTAAAAATATAAAAATAAAATGCATGGACTTTGGGAAAAAAATGATAGAAGTTCCCAAGAAACTAATTGGAGAAAAGAAGACTGGATGAGATCTTGACACATTATATGCATACATGTGTGAAATTTTCAAAGATCAATTTTTATCCTATTGACAGTGACCTCTGCATTACAGGAGCTTTCTTTATGAGATCCCATTTGTTGATCATTGAACTTAGAGCATGAGTTATTGGTGTTTTGTTCAGGAAAATTTCCCCTGTGTCCATATGTTTGTGGCTTTTTACCCCACTTTCTCTTCTATTAGTTGCAGTGCATAAGGTTCTATGTGACATTCCTTGATCCACTTGAACTTGAGCTTTGTATGAGGAGATAAGAATGGATAAATTTGCATTCTACGTGCTAGCCAGCAAGTGAACCATCACTGTTTATTGAAAATGCTATCTTGGTTCCACTGGTTGGTTTTAGCTTCTTTGTCAAATACCATAGATGTGCAGGTTTATTTCTGGTCTTCAATTCTATGATCTACTATAGGTCTGTTTCTCTACTAATACAATGCTGGATTTTTGTTTTGTTTTTGTTTTTTATCACTACTGTTCTGTAGTACAGCTTGAGGTTAGGGAGAGAAATTAGCCCCAGAAGTTCTCTTTCACTTGCTAGTTAGGTCAGACCAAGATTTTGTTATATTATTTGAGACTATTTTAAAGGTTGTCATTTCTCTAATCTATTTCTCAGCCCATTTATCCTAGTAAACCCAAATATTGAGAAAAGATCTTTACTCACCCTGCATCTATTAAAGGACTAATATTCTATATATACAAAGCACTCAAAAAGTAAGACTCCAGAAAACCAAATAATCATATTAAAAATGGGGTACATAATTAAACAAAGAATTCTCAACCGAGGAATCTCAAGTGGTTAAGAAGTATTTAATGAAATGTTTAACATCCTTCGTCATCATGAAAATTCAAATCAAAATGACCCTGAGATTTCACCTCATACCAATCAAATTGGCTAAGATAAATAACTCAGGTGACAGCAGATGCTGGTGAGGATGTGGAGAAAAAGAAACACTCCTCTTGTTGATGGAACTGTAAGCTGTTACAATCATTTTGGAAATCAATCTGCTTGTTCCTCAAAAAATTGGAAATAGTTCTAACTGGAGACCCAGCTATACCATTAGTGGGCATATATCCAAAAGGTGCTCTAACTTATAACAAGGATACATGCTCACTATATTCATAGCAGCCTTATTTATAATAGCCAGAAGTTGGAAAAAAACCCAGATGTCCCCCAACAGAAGAATGGATGCAGAAGATATGGTATATTTACCTTACCTAATGGAGTATTACTCAGCTATTAAAAACAATTACTTCATGAAATTCACAGGGGAATAGAAACTAGAATATATTATCCTGAGTGGTGAGGTAACTCAGACACATGAGAACACAGGTTCTATGTACTTGTGATCAGTAGATATTAGCTCAAAAGTTCAGAATGTCCATAGTACATTTCACAGATTACATGAGGTTTAGGAGGAAGGAAGACCAGGATGTAGATTCTTTAATCATGCATAGAGGGCAAACAACATTATATTTGGAGGTCAAGGGTTCAGGGACATGATAGGGAGTGAGAAGGGGTGGGAAAACTGGGGCAGGATGAGGTATTGGAGAGGTCAAAAGAGAGAGGTACAGGGGGTTAAAAACTCAAACAAAAATAAGTAGCAGTGAGAGATGATGAACTGGGTATAGTCACTGCATGTCTGAAATTCCAGGAAAGCCATAGGATCCCAAGTCCCAATGGGGATATATGTAGGAAAACAAAGATAGAAGCTGTAGAGACTACCTCCAGTAGATAGGCACTACCCCAAATCTAGGTCTCCAAGTTTTTAACCCAGAAATGTCTCTTCAGAGGAAGTACAGGGACAAAATATAGAGCAGAGACTGAACGTAGTGACATCTAGGGACTGACGCCCATGATCTATCCTGTCTGTAGACATCAAAATCCAACACTGCTGCAGTTGCCAAGAGGCACTTGCTGACAGAAACCTCATGTGGCTGTTTGCTGGGAGGTTCTTCTAGTGCCTGACCAATGCAGATGTTGATTCTAGCAGTCAACCCACCATCAGACTGAGCCCGGTGACCCTGTTGGGGGACCTGACAAAAGAACTGGAGGAGGGAGGAGGATTTTTAACAACATAGGACAAAAAATTAAGGCTGACTGATCACCCAGATTTCCCAGGGACTAGACCATCAACCAGTGGATGTACAGGGACAGGTCTATGGCCTCAGAGCCATAGGTCCTAGAGGATGTCCTTGTCTGACATCACTGTGAGGAAAGTCACTTTGTCCTGTGGAGGTTTGATGCCCCAGTGTAGGGGGATACTAGAGTGGTGGGGAAGAAGTGGGTGTGCGCATGAGGAATCATGCTCATAGAGGCAAAAAAAAAAGTGGGGGAGGGCAGATGGAATGGGGGCTTGTGTTAATGATTAATAAAAAAATATGAAGAGAATTAGAACATAAATTGTTTTTAGATAACTTAAAATGCACCAAACCTAATAAAATATGGTAATATAATAAATAATAACTAATCTTGGTATGAGCAAAACTGAAAATATTTTTATATATAAATTTTATGTTAAGCAGTTCATTAATTTGTTAGATAGTTGAGATTATAAGCTTTCAAACAGAAATATGACTTAAATTTATAGTGTATTTGTGTATAAAAATCCTTTTAAAACTAATATTTCAGAAACTCACCAAGTCTTAATATTTGTAAAAAGAAGACACAAATATACAATTTTACTTCTAGATTAAAGTCAAATTAAAGATTCTTCTGCTATAAATCTTTTGTTTAAAACTATATACTAGCTTTACTATATGTTCTTTAAGCACAAACTGAAATTTCCAAAGTTAAGGAATCATTTGCCATTTAATATCTCTCTGCTATCAAAAAACAATGACATTACTGGTGGCCTTATATTAGTTCTTTATTTTTCTGGACTTGGAATAATCAGTGGATTTTTTCATCATTTCTCAAGTATTCCTGATTCAGTCAGATTCGATTGCCTAAATGAAACAACTTCAAAGCTTTCCAAATGCAAGTTCTGTGATTATTCATGCAGTGAGTCACTTAACACACTGAAATGCTTAACGTTTCTATTGAACCTCTACAGATTCGCTATGTTCAGGAGTTAAGGTATTTATAAAATTTTATGTAAGTGTACAATAGTTTCTTTTTTTATTGAAGAAATTTATTTTAAAAAACAAAGATAAATGTACAAATTTTAAGCATTTTTGCACAAAAGTATATGAATACATTTTTGGCATTGCTTGGCTTTCTTTCTTAAGGTTTGATAGTGTGCATTAAGATCTTACTAGTTACAACAAGCCCAAAGTACATGTAAAACTGGATGCAACCTGGACAATAGTTATAATAGTTTCTTATGAATTATATATTGCATATAAGATATTCAGTTAATGTATATAACACACACAACAATGTATTAGAGTCTAAAAGTATGAATACATACAAAATATATGTATTCTTTCTTATTTGCCTCACTGTAAATTTTCTGATCTCATGTCAGTTACAGTCTTTTGTCTTCTCCTATGTAATTTTTCCTGAGCTTTTAGCGAAGGGTTTGATACCCAAGTTCATCTATTAGAACTAGTCTCCAGAAGCCTGCATTTTGATTGGCTGTGGCTTTCTGCAATGGCTCCCATCTGCTGCAAAGAGAAGTTTTCATGATGAGTGGTGACAGCTACACTTAACCTGTGCCTTAAGGGAAGCTAGATTATTCTGTTTTAGTAAAGCAGTAGTTGCATGTTCTCTTCTATGCCAATGATTTCACTAATCGCTGGGTTGTTAGCTATGCTTCCTGTACCAAGAATTAGTTCCCTCTCAATGACGGGGTCTTTGGTTCAATCACAGAGTTTTTTCTAAAAGTGCTTTGTGTTACTTAGTTGCCCTTAGGATTATTATGACATGCCTGTTTATGTTGTATTGCACAGGTCCTCCAGGCCTCCCCCCTTCATCTATTTCTATGTTTAACTCCTCTCTCAAAGCAATATATTTATTTATTGTTATATTTATATGTACACTCTAATATATATATATGTACATTCAAATATACAAATATAACTTACTGAGTCCATCTTTGCTACCTGTGTTTACAAGGCACTGTGTTTGTATATATCACTTTGTATTTATCAAACAGTTTGTAAACCTAAGGGTCCAGGTGTTTTCTGCATTACAATCTCCATTTCTGACACTTAGACAACTGAACAAATGTAACTATGATTGTGTTATTTTTAATAACACCTATAAAATATATACATAATATTTCTAAAGTAGATCTCTGTAAAAACATAGTATAATATATATTCAACTATTATCTTTATAAGTGATGCATATGATATTAAGTGAAGCATTATAAGAAATAATATAAGATTTAAGCAAGTAAAACATTGGTTTCTTTGTCAATGTTAAGAAATGTAGTAAGAATATATTTAGAATGAATTCTCTCTACTGCGTCTCATAAATTTTCTTTTAACATGAGTTTCTATAATCATAGAACAATTGTTTTCTAAAGGTGAATGCAATTCCAGCCCAACTATTAACTGAAACTTAAAATTAGGTTGAAACATGCTGAATGAAGATGATGAAAATGAGAAGTTCATATTAAGTGTATTGTTTGACAAAGAAAAAGAAAAGCACTAATTTCATTTTTCAAGGAAGTACTTGTTCTAGATTCATTTTAGTTGCTGAAAAAAAAAATATCCAAGTGAAATGTAGCTTAGAGAAGAAAGGGTACATTTGACTGATAACTCCATAACTGGCAGGAAGTGAAGGCCAGAGATCAAGGAGTAATTCACCTTGAAAATCAAGAGCATAGAGAGATACATCCGTGCTTTCTTATTTGCCTGTTTGTTTGCTTGTGTCCACTAGTTTTTTCTCCTGTTGTACTGTAAAGAACCTGCTGCTAGGGCACAATAAGTAACACCCACCAAAAAACAAGACAATCTTCTCTGTGCCTACAGGCAACCAGACTTAGCTGTTTCCTCTCTGAAGCTTCTTTCTGAGTGATCTGAGTTTGTGTCAAGTTGGCAGTTACAACTATTCAGCCTGCAGTGAACCCAAAATCGCTTGAGAGCTCTAGCTGATGTGCTCTTAAAATCTATCTACCTACACTCACACCACCTTTTTCTCTGGCTCAAAAAATGGTCTTGTAACAAATGTGTGAGTCAGGGGATCTGTATTCAGTGGGTCAAGGCTTCTGCCTGCAGCTCTGGAGAACTGAGTTCAAGCCATAGTAAATGATGTGAAGGTGCAAAAGTGAATTAGAGAAAGTCATTTTCTTGCCTCTACATATACACCTCGGAATACAAGTACTGGTATCATATAAATGTATGCACACGCATGGTGGCATGCATGCTCATACACACATTCACATGTACACGAAGACACACAGAGTGAAAGAGAGGCAGACAGCTAGAGAGACATAAAAACGGGCCAAGTTAGTTTTAACCATGTACTTGTACAAAGTGGTTTACTAATATAAATGGTATCTTCAAGTTTTTCTATTTAAGAAAATGTAAAAGTGTCCAAAAGGAAAGACTTGTTTCCAAACAGATTCGCATTCATATAAACTCATTGATGTGAGATGTTTCAATGGTCATTGGATTATATGCATTCCCTTCAATAACCCCAAGCATACTATGCCAGAGAAAACCCAGGGAGCCCCCATTCAAAGATACACTTAAGTACCATGTACATCAATGTTAGTGTTATTGTGTTTATAGAGTCATTTCTGGACTTGGACTTATGACAATGTCCTCCTACTAGGACACAGCATCAGAAGCCACTTGTCTGTTATTATGCCACAAATATTAAAACGTATATTGTGACAATTGCTTTATTGGTCATAAGATCAGAAAAAATAGATGTATATTTGATAGTACATGCATAATTGGAGCAGTTTTTATTCTGGAAATATGAACAAGCTAAATATCATGTAACCTTCAGTGCTGACCAGTGTGAACAGATATTTTCTAACAGATAAACCATGCAAAGCAATTACATCGTCAGCCTATTGGAAGGAGGTTAACCCATTTCTATTCAAAAATACATTTTGATTTTTCCATGACCCTCTTTCAGTTTAAGGTGGTTTGCAATCCATGTTCTGAGAAGAATTACTTTTGAGTGCGCACATTTACTTGAGGAATCATTCATGTGGAAATAGGACCAGCAGAAAGAAAACAAATCGAGCTTTAATCACACATCCAGTCAAGGACAAAAAGCACAGAGCCTTGCTGCTTTGCTTGAGAAAGACTCTCATGCCCATTCACATCTATCAAAGGAAGTGAACAATCAGGATATGCTTTTTACTGTATGAGAGCCTTATAAAGACATATTCTTACATAACTTTATTCACTCACTTGTTTCTGAAAAATAAAATTTTGGGTTTTGGATACTTGTTGCTGATAACACATACACACGTACACACACACACACACACACACACACACACACACACAAACAAACAAAATCAAAATTCTAGAAACTGTTTTGTACCCCATGAATTTCTGATATAAATTAAATTAAATAACATATAACTCTATTAATATGTGTATGCAATGTTTAATTTTACATAAAATCACTTATAAAATATTTCTTTTAAAAAGCATATAGCTGTGACATTAAGTACATTTAACTTCTTATAGAATTATCTATTTATTTATTTATTTATTTATTTATTTATTTATTTTTTTATTGTATATAACCTTATATACATATATGGCCTATGTGCCAGAAAAGGGGACCAGATCATTATAGATGGTTTGGAGCCACCATATGGACTATGGAAATTTAACTCAGGACTACTGGAAGAGCAGTCAGTGATTGCTCTTAATGACTGAGCCATCTCTCAGGTGAACCATTAATTCTTTTCTCAGATTATTTATCTTCTTGAAGAAAAAAGAAATCTGAGAAGCACTGATTATTATGAACTGCAAAAAGTGCTCTACAAAGATTTTATTTATGGATGATACTTTATTGATATTATTCCAACATTTGGATTTTAGGAGTTATTAAGATTTTATAAAATATTTGATATTACAAGTGACTTTTTAAGGTGATGGGACATGCCTTTAATTGCAGCACTTTGGAGACAGAGGTCAGCACGATACACAGAGTAAGTTTAAGGGAAGAGAAGGCTACACAGAGAAATCCTTTCTCACATTCAATACAAGTAAAATATCATCCTTAGTGTAGTAACACAAACCCAGTTCTTACATGTTGCATGTACTGATTTGTAAATAGACATTTGTCATAAAGTACAGTATAACTATGCAATAGTCCACAGGTTAAAAGAAACTAAGTAATAAGGAGGGCACAATGAAGGAGTTTTCAGTCTTACTAAGAAGGGGAAATAAGATAGGCATTAGGAGTGGATAGTGAGAGAGAATAGGTGAGGAAGAGAACTGGAATGGGAGTGTGAGAATTCTGGAAGAGAGAATAGAAATTGGTAGTGAGCATCTCTGGGACTCTACTGAGAGCCTGAGAGGTGGGAGTTGGGATGTTCCTGGAAGGCTCAGGAGGTGGTCTTTGCTGATACTCCTAGCCACTAAGGATGTGGAGATTCAAGCAGACATTTCCTATAGCCAGGCAGGAATTCCAGTAGGAAGGAGGGGAGCATCAATTCACCCACAAAATATTTCACCCAGAATTTGTTCTGCCTACAAGATATATTGGAATAAAGGTGGAGCAGAGACTAAGGGAGCAGCCATGTAATGAGTGGCCCACTATGAGTTTTACCTCACGAAAGAGAACCAACAGCTGATATTCTTAATAATACTCTGTGATGCTTGCAGCCAGGAACCTAGCATAAATATTTTCCAAGAGGCTTTACCTAATGCAGAAACCCACAGACAAATATCAGGTGAACTTGAGGGAGTCTTGCGGAAGAGTTAGGAAAAGAATTGATAATGCAGGACACCACAGGTATACCTACTGTACTTGCTAGTCTTGTGTCAACTTAACACAAGCTGGAGTTATCACAGGGAAAGGAGCCTCAGTTGAGGAAAAGCCTCCATGAGATGCAGCTGTAAGATATTTTCTCAACTAGTGATCAAGAGGGGAGGGCCCAGCCTATTGTGGGTGGTGCCATCCCTGCCCTGGTACTCTTAGGTTCTATAAGAAAGCAAGCTGAGCAAGCCAGGGGAGGCAAACCAGTAATTAGCATCCGTTCACGGCCCCTGCGTCAGCTCCTGATTCCTGACCAGTTTGGGTTTCAGTCCTGGCTTCCTTTGGCGATAAACAGCATATGGAATTGTAAGCTGAATAAACCCTTCCCTCCCCAAATTGCTTCTTGGTCATAATATTTTGTGCAGGAATAGAAACCCTGACTAAGACACGTACAAAGTCAACTAATCTGGGTTCATATGGGCTTCGAGAATCTGAACCACCAGCCAAAAGCATGCATGAGGTGCTCCTACACTTTTGTGGAATACATGCAGCGTGGTTTCATGTGTGCCACCTAACAACTGGAGTGTGGACTGTCTATGAACCTGCTGAATGCCACTGGACTCTCTTCTCTTAGCTGGCCTCTCAGAATAGGCCTCAGTGGAGGAGAATGCACTTAGTCCTGATGGGATTTGTTGTTTCAGATTTGGGTGGGTGAAACCGGAGCAAGGGTGCTTTCTCTTCACTGAGGAGAAATAAAGGGAGAAGGAAAGGGGTTAATGAAGGGAGACATTTGCAAGGGTGGAACCTGGAGGAGAGGAGAGAGGTGGGGTGCTGTGATGGAGATGTAAAGTGAATAAATAAAATAAAATAACTAAAAAAATTGAGACATGCTATTAAGAGTAGATGACATGCACTATATTTTACTGGCTCTCTGCATTTTACCATGTTTTTAAAATTATTACCATAATCGTACTTGTTCTGGTGGGGGAAAGGGTATAACATTTGAAATGTAAATACAGAGAATATCCAATAAAAATGAAAAAAACAAAGAAATATAAGACTATATTTGATGTTTGAATAGGTATATCTCAAGAGCAAATCTTCCCAAGCCTAAGAGCAAAGGTATGTGAAGTTTCTAAATTATATATTATTTAATGCTACTTACTATATAAATTTGATTATATAATCATATTTTTCATAAAATAATATAGTATATTGAAGATTCCTGAGAACAGAAACTGTTAGGCAGTAAAAGCAACAAAATTAGGTCTTTGCTTCACAGACGGCCAACCTCTGCAGCAGTTATGTGAGACTTTGCCTTCACTTTCCCAAAGGGGCTTTGATTAAGATAGAATTTGCTTTTCAACTGAGCTTTTGCAGTTCAAAAATTCTGCTGTAATTGCTACCTTAACACTCTGCTGGGAATCTTCATTAACTGTTAACCCAGAGGAGAAATAAAAGGCCAGACAATTTAAGAAGTGAAGCAATGAATATCTCAGACTTTAAAATAACCTCTGACTATGGTGCCATTTTGATAATGTTGTAATAGAAGTATATGCATGATGGTGAAAGAAAATGAAGGAAGAACTGTCTCTATTCTATTAAGGACTTGGTACATGTTAAGTTACAAATGAGTGGATAATTCTAATAATGGTTAATATGCACTGAATGGTCATTATGGGGGAAAACACTGCTGTAAGTGTTTTAGATATGTTAGTATATTTAATCTTATCTGGTAGCTTGAGGAAGGTCTAGCCAACTTTTATAGATTAACCAGTTTCTAAAATGTATAAATAAGAAAATCTGTAAGGCTAAAAAAAGAATATCATTCACATCGTAGTGGAATATAATTCAGTAATTTACTTAAAATGTTCAAAAATAATCATCTCAGAAAAGCTAAACATAAATTAAATTTTGAGACTTGGCTGTCTTCTTGAAGGTTTCTAATTCATATTTTTGTTTTTTTGGCAATAATGTACATAAAATAAAGTGAAACATTAATTGTTAGATTAGGAATCATCCCCATTCAGCAGTTTTAACTGTTGTTTGGTATAGAATATTCTAGATGATAGATATAATAATATAAATATGAATATTTCTATGTGTCTTTATCTATCTAGTCTTGGGTTCTTGGACATCAAAGCTGTGGTGTTGCATCTCTTGGAGTCGTTCTTAAACCCTGTCAGATATTGCTGATTAGTTCCTCAGGTTCTCTGCCATTATTTCATTCAGTCTTCATGTAGATGGGTCTACACTTCACTGCATGGAGGGAAGGGATTGTAGTTGGGTTCACATTTCCTTTTTTCTGTGGTAGCATGAAGTACCTTCTAGTATCCTTATTATAAGTCAGTATGGAATGAAGGTTCTAGATCGGCATCAGCATAAACATGTTCAATGTGTTGTGTAGAGGTTGTCGTCAGAAATAGAGCCTTACCATCACTTACTGGAGAGCTACCAGTCACCTTGACAATTGTTTGGTTTGTTCAGTGATTTCCATTAAATTTTTGACCAACAGTTCAGTTAGATGAAACTTTTTTTTTCTTTCAACTGGAGTCTTTATTTAGTGAAGAAAGATGACCAGCAGGGGTTGTTTCTGCAACAACAAAATTGACTCCTAATAACATGGTTGTACACATAAATCACTTTCTTCCTCAGATATTATTGGAGAGGCTTCCTACCCCAGTGGATCAAAATAAATATGGATGTTGGCCCAAGCTGAACAATACACACACACACACACACACACACACACACACACACACACACACACACACACACACACACAAACTCACACACATTTATATATCTTAGAATACTAATCCTAAGTAGGATATTACCATCAATTCTCACCTTTCAGTGCACATGAATCTCTGAGAAAGAGAAAGTGAAAAGTTTAAGAGCCAGATGAAATGTAAAATAACTAGGAAATCAGGCCTTCCCAAAGTACTGTAAGATGCACATCTGTTTACACAGAAATTATGGCGGCATGCAGAATGCCCTCACAGGTTCCAGTGCTGACAGTACAGCTAGGTACACACACATTTCCATAGCTCAGATGATATCTCTTATTTCTATCCACTTTAAAGTGAAAATTCATTCTCTCCAGTGGTTTCTCACTGGGCTTACAAACCAGTCCAGGTCCCATACCAGCTGTATATAGCTAACACAAAACTTATTCATGTTGCCTTAGCCCTCTGGATGGTCTTTGAGGGAAGTGGGTAAGAAGGTACCAAATCAATGACACAGACTCTGTGAGAGTGATGAGATGTAAGATGAAGAAGCAGACATTTATTGTGGGATCAGGGTGCACCTTTATACCCTTTTCCTGTGCCCCATTAGTCCACATTATCTTGTTCCCTGTAGCTGGCACCATCTGATTAGTTGTTCTGATCATACATTCTGTAGCCATTTGTCTCCAGAAGCTGGACAGATTTCAAGGTTGCCAAATGTGGGAATACCTGTTGTGCATGTGTGCACTAGTATGGGCTGACAGTCAGAATACCCTGACTCATCTCTCCTACACTTTCCCAAGGGTATAGAAACCACGGAGGCCAGGTACCATGGCCAGCAGTGGATATCTAACAAAGAACAAATTCAATGATCCTTTTTGACTTTTTTAATATAAAATCTCATAATGCATTGTCTGGGGATTTTTTTTAACCTTATAAATAATTAACTTCCATATTACATATTCTGATTTTTGGGTTTCTTTTGATATTTCTGCATTTGTCTGTCCCAAAGCAAATATTTCTGATTTTTAGCAGCTGAGTTTATAATATTATCAAAACACTTAAACTTACTACTTCATATCTAGATGGAAATTCACAATAAGATTATATTATGAACTTAACTTCAAAATAATTTTATATAAATTTTAATATACAACTTTTATTAATATGTGTGTATATGTTTGTAAGAGTGTATCTCACATGTTCTCATGTGACTTCTGAAATCGAAGACTGCATCAGATTTCAATATAATATAGTAGTCAAGCCTTGTCCATTTGTGTTTTATTCTCTCACCCTGCTTCTTAATTACTTCATCATATTTGAAATATGATCCAGTTGATTTAGAGACATTTACACTATATGGATAATGAATTACCTGTTCCTTATAATACGTGTAACTGCTGGTTTTCTTGAGCTTTGGTTACTTTATTATTGCAGTGACATTTTGATGAAAGGATAATGACAGAGAGCTATGAATATTCTGGATGGAAACCAGATGGGATATAGCACATGAGTGATTCCAGCAGTAAGGAGATGGAGGGAGGTTAAGTATAATCAAGAATAGTCTGGAATGCAGGCTAGACTGAGTAACATAGTAAGACATATATCACTGAAAAAAAATAGGAAAATAAACTATATAGTTATAGATAAAATAGAAAAATAGATAGATAGATAGATAGATAGATAGATAGATAGATAGATAGATAGATAGATAGATAGATAGATGGATGGATGGATGGATGGATGGATGGATGGATGGATGGATGGATAGATAGATAGATAGAAAGATAATAGATAGATAGATAGATGGATGGATAGATAGATGGATAGATAGATGGATAGATAGATGATAGATAGATAGATGGATACATAGATGGATGGATAAATAGATGAATGGATAGATGCTTTGTAAAACACTGGAACAATAACATCATGACTATATGCGAAAAATAAAAATGTAGTATAATCAGGTAGTGATAAAATGTAAGCAGAAACCCTAATTTACTACTCTGAAAGATCAAGTTCTATAGATGAAGATGAATTTTCAACATTTTATAAGGTAGTACAATAATCTTTTCACCTTGTTTAGTTATTTTATCTCTAACTACTGCAATATGCTAACAATGCTTCAGATGCTACCATAGCCAGGCAACAAGAAATAAAGAGCGATGTAATTATCCATCACATCCTTTGCCTAGGAGTTGACACTTTTGTGCCTTCACCATAGCACAAAGGATAAATTAATTCTAGCTCCTGCCACAGTTAGTGACATATTTCATACAGTCTTTTCTGTGTTTGCAATCCCCAAACTGAAATCACTGCACTGATTCACATAAACAAACAAATAATTTCTGTATTTATAGTGCTCTTCTAATCAAAGTTATTCACAGTTTTGAAAGTAAATCTTAGAATGTGTAGCCTTGGAGATTAATGACATGTGTTATGCAGATAATCTTAGATGGAGAGTCTCAAGAAACATGCATATTAGTGAGAAGTAAATAGAAACAGATTTCATGTTTTCAAGTTAAAAGAAGTAAAGCAACTAAATTTCATTTTTGGAGGATTAAGCAGAATAAAATATATTTGCAAAATTAGTAAATTCTGTAGCTTAGATAGACTGAGTTACATTCTTAACTATAGTCATATCATTCAAGAGTAAGTTCATTCATTTAATCAGCGAAAAATGGAAGAGTGGATAATTTATATTTTTTCTGATTAAAAGGTTATCATTGTTGGTTCTTTTTCTATTTGTTTTGAGCAGTAGATTAGAAAGATTTTGTCATCAAAAGAACCAAGACATTAGTACATTAACACATGTAATATGTTATAAATAGAAATAACATGATTTATTATCCCCTACTATATTATTTGATGAAATAAACACTGTGTAGAAGATGTTGTCATTAATTGCTAATGATAACTGTTCTTAAAATTTAGATAATACAGAGAATCTATTAAAAATCTCAAGATGACTTGTAATGGGAATATTTTAATCAATGATTACAAAAAGAGTAAAAATATATAAAGTAAAAAATACAAGAAGCAAAATAAAGGTAAAGTAAAACTGGGATGAGGAAAGGAGGGAAGAAGGGAGGAAAATAATATTATTTTCAACAGGACTTGGGATTTGTTTTCTAACAATTTGAAGAACACCTATTTATGATTTGAAATCATTGGCTTGCTTCAGTTTCTTGGTATTGTTTTATGATCATTAAGTGTTTGGTTTTGCATTGTTTTCACAGAAGCCCCAATTTGATGTCCTGGGTCATTTATGCATCTACTTCTGAAGAATTAATATCTCATAAAATTTACAGATGATGAACTCAGGTGTTGTCTTTTTACTGAGTTCGCCAACATTGCATTATAACTTTGTTGAGAAGTATCTTAGGATTTTCTTGGTCCTACAACTTTCTTTGTAATTGTAACCTTGTGATTAAGGATTATCAAAAAGCTACTAGGTTTTTTGGGAAGATAAACCAAACCGTTTAATGATGTCTGTACAATATAAATGTTCCTTCTAGCATTTTGTTTTCTTAGAGTTCAGTAAGGAATATTCTGATGTCAGAGGTACATAATCACAGAAATAAAATACCTAATTTTTTCTGAGTTCTTGAAGACAAAAATTTCTGTATCTCTGAGGAAATGGATATAAAGGTGAAAGGAAAATTATGGACAAAGGGTCTGATATTTTATTAATTCTTAGATAATTTAATATGTAGATTTTACTAATTCTTTCTTTCTTCTATTGTAAATTCTCAATGGTAAGAGTGTTTAGAATTTTTCTAAGCATGTCTACTTACAGAATTAATTGTTAATAGCTGCTTAATATATGTGCCTTAATCTTTCTATATAAAAGAAACATAATACTTCTTTTCTGAAAACACAAAATGCCTTAATATCTCACAAAATATAATAAAATCTTAATACATTTGAAATAACTATAGTTTTTCTGAGATCATCAACTTGTTACAGAAATAGGAAGAAAGAGATAAAAATGTAGTTTTGTCCTCCAGGGGAGAAAAGCTCTTTGTATTCTCTCTGGTGATGTAGAAATGGTGACATGTGCCTTAATTCTACTTGTGAACCACTTTTGAAGTGGTTCTGGAATCATGCTTGTGGTTCCAAGCATGATTTCAAAATAAGAACTTGTCATTGGTTTAGGAGTATATTCATTTAGTATTAATGTAGTCCTTATTTCCCATTAGCAATTGAACAGAGAAATCTAGATAAGCAACACTGTAATATTTGGATACATTCAAGAAAGTTACAGTAATGTATGAAATAATCAATTCTTCTGATACCCAAGGGATTTGGAGAACATCACTATTTTATGACAGTCTCACTAATTTACAGAATTGAGTTGTCCATTGCATTTGCAGCTGTGTATTTCTCTTAACTAAAGCCACTTGTTTTGAATCCTAGCATTCTGAGAACAGTTCCTCAATGCCCATATCCTTTCTGGCATTTTTTTTCTGCATTGTGTTTAACTTGTTAATAAATGACAAGTACAACTGCTTTATAATATATTATCCAAGCAGAAGAAAATTTTGTCTACTGCTCTAACAATGTCAGTGCCACATAAACCATGTTCTTATTGTTTCTACATCTTCATTCTGTGTCATGAAGGGACACCATAGTATCTGAGATTATTTCTGTCATTTAGTTTGATTTCCCACAGGTAGGAACAGCATAGCCTCTGTTAAACTCTATGTTTTGACAATTTTTTCCTTAGAAAGCAATGTCATATCAGAGTTCTCAATGTGAATTTTTAAGAAACCCAAGGAATAAAATAGAACTTAAATCCTTCCCCTAAGTTACTGAGACACTAATGTGGTCTCCTCCCAGAGGAAGTTTGGAGAAGTAAGATAAAAGGGGAGATATATTCATTTAAAAGAACAGTACATGCAATGAAGAGATCAAACTACTTTCTTGAAAATAAATCTTTTTCCTCAGTAGAGAACCATGTACTTTATGAAAAAATGCAGGTTATTGAGAAACACAGAACTAATCATAGACATAATCATTACATTTCTTGGGCTATTTATTTACCCCAGAGTATACACAACATTTTTCCTTTCTCAAAGTTATAGTAATTTTTATGTTTAAATTGTCTTATGAACTTGAATTAAAGTTTTAAAAATTCTATGTGTCGGGGTTATAAAAGGAAACCTTCTATAGTGCATAGATGATGGCTAAACAGGAAAGAAAAACTTCTTTTCTGGCTTCCAATAATACATTTAATGGACGTATTCCATAATACAGGGTCTAACCAAGAATTCAGCAATTGATTATAAGTATCTTAGAATTTGATAAGAAACTTACTTTCATATCTCCATTAACTTGATTTAAATTTAGGCTCTCAAATTCACCAAATTCTCTTCACTTTAACCAAATATGTGTCTCTGATTATCAATAGTGGTCTGCTGGTTTATGTGTATAAGTGTATTTAGGAGCCAGTCTGACCTACATTTACAGTTTATTTTGCTGTAAGACCTGTGGTCTCTTTAGGCATAGGTATTTGACAAGGTGTACAATAGAAAGCCCATGTTGTGTGTTTGTTTTGTTTCTTGTGAAGCAGGGTTCAAACCCAATGGAGAAGTCATTGCTAACTTAGAACTCGTCACTTTTACAGCATTGAGCACATCGTATCTGGCAGGTAGGAATCACACCAAGCAGAGTACAAAACATAAAAATACAGCTGATGACTCTATACCTCTAACAGCCTGAATAGAAGCCTTCTTCACAAAAACAATGTTACCCAGAGGGAAGTCCATTTTGTTCAGTTCAGCCTGATTTCCCTTTGTTCTGAATTTAGCCCATATGGTGTCTTCAGCATGAAAATCTTGCCATCTAAATGACATGGGTACCTAAGAACAATGAACTGTTTTTTTTTAATATTTTATTATAGAAATATGTGTGTGTGTATGTGTGTGTGTGTATGCAAAATGTTTGACCATATTAACATCCAGTTATTTTCACAAAAACCTCAAACATCCTTAACACTTACATTCCTTATTTTTCCTAGTGTGTATTCTTTCTAAAGCACAGTCTGTCTAATCATACCTGCCCATATGAGTTTGGGGTCATCCACTGGTGCATTGGCAATTTATCAGGAGCAACCTCCACAAAATAAACTAATTATTTCTGCCCTAATGTTTTTCTTATAGTGCATGAGGTAATAGAACATATTATTTTTTAATGGGCACAAAAACATGTATCACCTTCTAAGTATATATCTGTACAGCCATAGATTTTTAAATTAAAATCTAAGAAACAGACAAGGACTACCTCCATATGAGATACAGGACCAGAAGACTCTTGAGGGTCCATGAATGGAATGGGATTTTAACTTTGCTGTTGGAAATCATTTAAATCATCATTTAAGACTGTAATCTTATGAAATAACTCTTATTATTGCCTTTAACATGTCATGGCTTTAGTAATAGGCATTAGGTCTTTTGGATTCTTATTGGATTGTTTGCAATTTAGTCTGCTATACATGTATTGGATGTATGGATAATTACGAATAAAGCATACTAAGCTTGGTCTTCTGCTATTATGGAAATAGAAAATGGCCCAGTTGGAACCTCAGTTCTTAGTTTACCTATTATCACGGGCAGATCTCTGCACTGGCATGTTTGCAGTTTTCTTCCTTATTGTGTTACAAACTCCATCAATACTCCATATTTTTTATTTCACTGCACACATGTATAATGAGATAAACCAAACCCACTTTTAATTCTACTGAATACACTACTGATTAAAAACAGGTTCATTATACTTTTCAATGAGTAATGATAATTCATTGAATATTAAAATATGTAATATATGAATAATTATATATACCCATTGAATTACAAAGACTATGAAAAAGATAATAGCTAACTTTATCATTAGTTAGTTTGCTGCCAAAAGATGTACTGATTTGTTTTGCATTTTTGGAGTAGTAGATGTATTGCATGAATAACCATGACATCATTATGTGACATATATAGAGAAAAACTAAACTATATACTTATATTCTTTTATACTTGCCATTTCAAGTGATGAGAGTATATGCCATTGTATTATAAGTGAGTACAAAGGGGTAAGGAAGATAAAATGTTGTTCTCTACTCTTTTGAAGGAGTATGCTTTTTGATTATAGATGAATAATAGTCAAATTAAGTCAACTTACATAAGTAGAATATGAATTAGAAATAATGGGGTTACAGATTCATTAATGATTCTTAGTCTTAATCAATGAAAATTATTTCTTATAGCATTTATAAATATTTAATTATTATTTTAATTCAAGAATGTCAACAGACATTCAAGAGAAAACATTAATAAATTCTGAAATTCAGGTAGTAAATTTCAGAGACTCATTAGTCAAGAAGAGTATGTCATACACTTGAATCCACTTTCTGCTTCATACTGTGAGTTTTATTGCATAGGCATTATTTGCTAAATGCTGGGCATAGATTTGTTAAGAAAAATACCACTCATGGATATGAATGATAACAAAATAGCCAAATAATCATAACCAATAAATTATACATATTCTTCAAAGAACTTTGGGTGCTTTATTTTTGTTACTATTATTGATTCCTCTCTGATTTTATCTTACATATGAAAATATTTGCTTAATATTTATGTTTTTAAACAATCAAAAATAATCACGATAGGCATGTTACGAACATACTTATGACAAGATTCTTAGAGATAATGAATTCAGAGTCATTAATCGTTATCCTTAGGTAAAACAAAAGGAACAAAAGAGATGTTTCTTGTTTTACTTTGTAAAATTTGTTCAGCACATATTTATAGATATACACAGAATACCCTACATTCCTAAAATTTAACTATAATTGATCAAAAGAGGGCAGTGTATCATTACAAATATACCATATCATAAAAATATTCCCAATGTTTCTATAGTATAATATCGTGGGAATATTGAATGAAAATGACTTTCACTAATGTAAACAACATACAAAAATGTGACTTAGCTTAAGTGCCATATGATCCCTGCATTTTTCTTAATTTGTATTGAATTATGTAAAGGTAAGTTCATAATCACGAATATAGTTCTGTATGTTGTGCTCGAAAATTAAATACTAAAGCAAACAACAGGAATCTCTGTAAAATATTGAATAGACAAGTATAACAAACTTAATTATTTTTTAGGTTTTTCTGTATATCACTTAAGACATTGGGTTTTCATATGCTCAGGTATCATGCATCTTTCCCCTCACATCTTCTGTGGCAGATCTTCCTGTGCCTGGTTATATCCCAGAATTCTTTATGCCTCTTAGATGTCTCAGCTTCCTAAGCCTAATCCATAGGCTTTTTAGAAAATATTGGATATTCTCTATATTTACATTTCAAATGTTATCTCCATTGCCCCCACTCCCATCTCCTCTCTCCCTTCCCTTGCTTGCATAAAGGTACCTGAGCACATGGAACCAACCACGTAGCAGAATGTAGATTAAAATGAGTGAGCTATCCTAAGTTATGATTCTATATGCTTGCTATATGGCCAAGATATTTGTATATGTATTTTGTGTTTGGTTCTTATTTCTAGGAGCATGAGGCTAGAAGAATCAGAACTTACCTCTCCAGTATGTCCTCGACCATAACCGTCTTAAAAATAAAAGAACTTTTCTTCTCTCTTGATAGTCCAAGCTGGCAATGAGTCACTGACTCAGGAGTCAATCAAGTCTGCTCATCATCCAATTCAATATTGATTGACAGTGATTGCTAACATGAGTGGGCATGCGCAAGAGTCGAAACATTCTAGTACATCAGCCTGGTAGATTTCAGAATGCAGACCTAGCCATACTCATTCTTATTGTTTATTATCTTATTTTTATTTTTGATTATCCTGAATTTCCTCAATAATTTGAAAAAAAGAGATACTCTGAACTTCACCATGTCTGTTTGTAACAAGAAGATTACAGAAAGAACAGGCTTCAAGTGCAAATGCCTTTGACCAGGATTTAAAACCTATCTTGGCACTTTTATAGTGATACTGTCAAATTGTTCAATGTTCTGCTCTTTTCCTCAACTGAAAAGAGAGAGAGTGAAATGCCATAATGAGAAATTGTGAAAAGTTAAAAATAATTATGAAATATAAAAGTCACAAGTTTAATAAAAGAAGAGAAAGAAACACAAAGACATTGGGTTTATTTTAAATGGAGTCTAGAGACAATTTTACATTTCTTGACATTTTATTACTATTCTTAACCTTAAAAATTGTGAAATAAGAGAAAACTAATCTTCCTTAAAATGCTATAAGCAACTAAAGAGAATAATTCCCATGATGAATTCAATATTTATAATATATGCATCATCTAATACTGTTCTGTACTCAACTCTGTTCTTTTTATATTATATATAGAATTCAGTGACAAGATAATGAAGTAAAGAAATTTACATGGACAAATATTAAATTATCTTTTTAAAACTATTTTATTTATGAATCATAGTGTCATTGTTATATCTAAAGGCTATTAAAAAGAATTGCCTAGCTAACAAACTTCACAAGGGAGACTGACTCTACTACAGCTAATTCTTTGATATTCTTTTCTAGAATTAATTCTTACATTGACATGCCTCTTGTAGTACATACATATGCTTCTTGACGTACAAAGACCCGAGGTGCAGTGAAAAACGCAACTGTTAATCAACCATGCCCAGAGAAATGCACATATTTTACAACCTTCCCAAAACTGCAATTTCTCTCTCTTCTTGCTTGTGTTTCTTTTTTTCTTCTGACTTCTAACATAATATTTAAATAATTTAATCACTGTGTTTTCTCTATTCTTCCATAGTTAAAAGTTATATATTCCTTTCCAAGTACTTTTGAGTTGTGTCTCAGAAGTTTTGCTAAGTCATGTCTTATATAGTGCCATGTATTGTAAGTTTAATTGGAGTTGTTTTACTTAATATAAGTAATATTTAGAAATATCACACAAGTATGACCTAACTATCCAATCCTTGGAATTTTTTATGGAAAAAAGATGGAGTGTATCATTGCTTTCCAATTTTATTCATTTAAGAACTGAGAATATATATCTTGTTTGCTAATACTTATATAAAATATAATCACAGCCCACCCTTCATTTCCATTTATTTCTTCCATGCTTTTGATATTACTTAACTTTATCTTCTACCCTGCCTCAAAATTCCTTTAAAATTGATAATTTATAATAATTGTGACCATTGCTGTTACACACACACACACACACACACACACACACACACACACACAGAGAGAGAGAGAGAGAGAGAGAGAGAGATGCATAAATACATAAATTAAAATGCTGAGGTTGTTTAATGTGACTTGTGTTTATATGACTTCTGGGCTGACCATTTGACTTGGACAACTACTGAAAGATAGTTGCCTGTTGCCAGTCACTGGGTGTCTGTGTCTATGGGTGTCTTTGTCTATGGATGGAGACCCTGTGTGTTTTCTGCCTTCCATGTGAGAATGCATATTTGTGTTATAATTATTCAGGTAATGGTTAGATAGCCATATGATTGAAGTACCATGGTTTTAGCTTCCCTATCATTTCTAGTAGAAACAATCTCACAGTAGAGATTCAGTTTCCTGGTCTTATTATCTTTATATGCCATTTAGTTTTTACAGTATTGCTTGAGCTTAGTTGCAGGAGTTGTTTTGTTGATGTCCACACAATCTATTGGTTTGTAATATGACTAGCTGTGGTTTTTTTCTCACAGTTTCTGTTTTTTGTAAAGTGAAGATGTGATGAGTTGTGTTGACTACCTTTCTCTAGGAATAAGGATATGTTGTACAATGCAGTAAAGAATGGAACTAGTCTAGTAAAATGATGATAGTTAGTTCTTTCTCAAACCCATTACCTTCCTAGTTATGTGAAGTTATATAGGTTTCTTGGACTAGGTACTATTTTCTTATTTAGTTGACCAGTTGTCCAATTATTAGCTGGTAGATGCTGTCAGATGTCAGTGCCACTATTGCACCTTGGGAAATATATATTTATGATGGTCAATAATACAGTTAACAGAAATTATATCTGATTTGCTTCCCTCCATTGGGAGCTTATAAAATACTATCTGGTGCTAAGAAAGCTAGAGCATAAGAACAAGGCTTTCATATTAAATACATTAAATCTTCCATGCTCTGATTCTGTGGTTTCTTCAATGATAGAGAATTATCTTTAACTACTGTGAGATGACTGAGAACAATAGCAATAGCTTCTATTACTTGGAAATTATTAAGACTACCTAGACCAACACCATGTTTGGAATTATAAATTCCAAGTTATCAATTATTCCTTATAGTTAATAAATCGGGGATTTTTCAAATATACAGAAACAACATTTTTTTTGTAAATTAAATTGTGTGTGGTATACATAATACACTTATTTTTTGTGTACCTGTCCTGATATATCTAAGTCATTTACAAAAAGTTGTTTTCCCTATTCAGTTACACTGATTTCTTAATAGTATATCAAGTGGCCACACATCTGATACTGTTTCTGGAGTCACTAGTCTGTTTCATAGGTAGTAAGAAGCTTCCTCAATTGCCATAGGCTTAAACATTTTAAATATTTTTATGTATAAATTATGCCATCTCCTGTTTGTGTACCAGCATTTTCCTTTTCCTTAAAAGCACACTGTCTTCTCCTCTGACAATGGACACAAATACACATTGTTGATGGTGTTGTCTTTATATCAATCAGGGACAGAGCAGATGGCAGTCCTGTCTTTATCCTCACTTGATGCCTGGCTCTGTAGCAAAAGAAATCTTATACATAGGAATCATAAAAATCAAATCAAATCAAATCAAATCCAGGAATCACAGCACATGCAGAGGAACATGGAGACTTATAAACCGCCATGCCATCCACAGACATGCCTACCAGTTTATGGCACAGCTGGGATATAGTTACCTGCTCTCTTCTATGTTATGCAGCATAGATGGCATATACCACCTGTGGGACTGCCAATTACATAGCCAGCAAAAAACATTAGAATGAGTAGTTACAGAGTGTTTAGATGTGTAAGAAATGGGTGGAAAAGCTTGAGCATTATGAATAGAGATGCAACTGGAGACTCAAGAGTAAAGAATAGCAGATGATTCTTAGTGGCAAGCACCACAACCTGAGGCTATGGTGGGGTGCCAGCCCCAGTTGTTTCTAGGGCCATGTTTGAGTCCATAACTATGTAGCAGGTAGTGGTCTGTGTCAATGTCTTTGACACAATACTACTTGAGAACATTGGAATATTCCTGGTTGGATCTGTTAACAGGGACAAGGTGGACATCCAGATAACTGGCCATATCCTTAACTGGACTGTGCTATAGAACAGCACTCACTGCTATTATATATGGCTGCCCATCTCTCACTGCTAGCAGAACTCTGGAGAACAGTTCCTGCAGTTTACCCAGGCAGGACAGTAAATATAACCATTGTGATGGAGGGTCTTAGAACATGGGGATGGCAGAACTCATCCTAATACTCATCTACCATGGGGCGGCATGGGTGCCACCCCTCTTGCCCTTCACGATCTCCAGCAGTTAGAAAAGCTAGCCACAGGGTTACAATCTTAGGGAACCTTGTCCTGCCCCTCACCAGCTGCAACATTCAGGAGAGCAAGCCCTAAACAGCACAGCAGAGATGACCATGGTTGTGGGGGCACAGGTGAGCCAGCCCAGAGGGCAAGAGCACAGGGGAGCTGGCTGTGCCCCTCATCTGATTTGAGGCACAGTGGGTACAAGGGTGATGTCCTCCAAGTTCCCAGCACATAGTGCATTCAGTAGAACTAGCTCTGACGTCATTAACGTGGGTCTTCCACTCATTTGTTACATCACTTACAAGAACCTGCACTGCACCTCATCTGGACAACAGAATAGATCTGGCTCTGATGGCAAAGGTACTGCTGAGCCAGCCCTGAAAGTGTGAAACCTAGAGAGTTGTCCCAGCTCCTAACAGACTGAGGAGCTTGGGAGTGTGGAGCCCAGCATAGTGGAACTAGATCTGGAGACATGAGTGAGGGTAAGTGGGAAAAAGGCATGAGACACTGACCATGCCTTCTGCTGATGGCTGCATTTGGTAGCCTAGCAATAGCAGTGCTGGAGAACTTGCCTTCGTGTTGGTGATTCAGTAGACTGAACAGCTCAGCTATTGCCCAAATCCAGGGCTTTGAATTGGCTCACTCTCAAACCTGCATCACCTGGGAACAAAATGGCCATTCCTACTGTTCCAAAGTGGCAGAAACTATAGGACAGTGGGCAACAACAGAATAACAAGGAATAGTCCCAATGAGCAACCAATGTTGATGCAGCCAGACAAATGACTCATTTTAAGAAACATTTGCAAGTGAAGATGTGTAGACAGAGATATTTTATGGGACACACTAAGATATTCTATAGCTTTCACTATGTTTTCTATGATTGTTTGTTTGTGTATGTGTTTTATGTTCGGTGAAGTTTGCAAAGGAAAAAGATTGATTTGAGGGATTATGGAGATGAGAAGAACTGGGGTTTATTGTGCGAAACTCACAGTGAATGAATACAAAGTAAATTAAATATGGCATGCTATTGTCATACTAGATTTCTGGCATATCAACATAAAATAAAAATTATTTTGTTTCTTATGAATAAAAATGTTGGTTCTTGGAATTAAAAGCAAACATAGTGTAATAAAATATATAGTCTCATGTATTGCTCCATTTGAGTATTTATAGATACTTTTTGGTTTTACTCTGTTAATATGAAAAGTTTTGAATACCTCAATTAAAAGTCGATAATCTTAATGTTCATGAGACCAGGTTTTTTTTTTTTTTTTTTTTTTTTTTTTTTTTTTTTTTTTTGTTCTCTCTTATTTGTCAAGGACTGTAGAGAACTTGAAATCTCCATCTACATTAAGTTAAAATTTAAACATTATCCTTTTCTAATTTACTCATTAGGTGTTTCTTGCTATATATATGGACATTATTAAATATTAATCATTTATTTAATTTTTGTATTTTGCACTATAGAATGCACTTAGGGCTTGAGGATCAACTTTTAAGATTTGTTTTCTGCTCTTACCCATTTGGCCAAAAGATGTGATTCAGAACTTCAAGCCTTATAGCAAAGACCTTTATCTGCCATGGTAAAAATATAATGATAAAAGAAACTTTTGGGAGAAAATATTTATTTGCCTACATCTGCAAGTCACAGGCATCATTAAGGCATGTCAGGACAGGAATTGAAACAAAAATTTGAACCGTAAACTATCAAGTACTGCTTCCTGTTATCATGTTCATGCTTATCCTGCCTAGGAATAGTTCTGTCCACAGTAGGAAAGCCACTCCTATTTAAATAAGCAATCAAATAATGCTCCAAAAATTTATCTATGGACATACCACTTTAGAACATTTTAATTCCTTTACTGGTTGATTAATTTAACACCCATTCTCTTGTTTTGTTGATTTGAATCAAAAACATTATTTGATTACACTTTATGTAAAATCTTAAATATTTAAAATTTAATAGTTGCCCAGAGCCTCATTTCTGTTCTAGTTATTTTCAAATAATTAATACTCTTTATTATTGAATACTTATCATGTGACAGGATATTCCCAGGTCCACACGCATCCCATAATATTGAACCAAATCTTTTTGCATATATATTTTTTTCATTCAATAATTTTTAGCAATAGTTTTAAATGATGTTATTATTATACAGGTTAATATTTAAAAAGCCTATTTTATTTTTATTAATTTCTTTTCCACTGATCTACTTGTAATGTGTAGCCAAGATTCTCATATATATTTTTCCTTTACCCAGGATAATGTAGATATACTGTGTCTGCTATTCATGCATGACCTCACTCTTTGACAGGAACATTCTTCACCTTTTTATGTTGAAAAAGAACAATCTGACATAAAGTTCTAGACTTTTAAGGAATCATTTTACATATTAAACACTAGGTATTCTTGTGGGTGTGCTGACAACTAGTCTGCAGCTATCCCCCTTGTTTTGTTCTAGATGCAGTATTCTCCCTGCATTGCTGACTTAACTGTTTAAAAAATGAACTAAATTGATGGTGTGAATTTAAGTCATATGGTAACTGGTTAGGCAGACGCATGTGTGGTACCAAAATGAAATACTGAAACAACACCCATATGTTTTCAGTCTTTCTTAGGAATTATCACACTGAACTTGAAAATATCTGTCCAGAGACCTGAATTCAACAGAGGAACCAGAAAACATGCTTTCTGTGTGCAGATACTTCCAAACATCCCGATATAGTCCAAGGACCTTTGGTCCTTACAGCCATTGTCAGCCTACTTATGATGAATCTCTACACTTTGTGTAGCGAAACTGCCAATCTCTGGGCTGTGGACTTAAAAACCTCTCTGTCTTCATATCCCTGAATTATGAATATTGTAGTTTCCCTTTTTCTGCATTGTAGGTCTAGATATTACTACCCAATTTATGTAGCTCTTAGCATCTGCAAATTATATTGATACAAAAAGATATGTATATCTGACCTCTATTCGATTGTTAGTATATCTAGTATTATAATATCATAATCACAGCTATTTTCCATGCTTATAACAAAGAATTATGCTTTAAATTTCTTTTTCAATAGATTCTTTCAAATTCTTGTAAATTATACAATTAATGAGAAACTCAAGATTACAATTGACCCTGTAATATGTTCTGTGTGTGTGTGTGTGTGTGTGTGTGTGTGTGTGTGTGTGTGTGTAACTATAACAAAAGTAAAAAATATAAATTGAAAATTGCATAAAGGTTTATCCACATGAAAATCTATTTCCATTGTTATTATACTGAGTCAGTACCTGGCTGGTAATGTTCCAAATGCTTAAGGTGGCAGAACAGGAAGTGATTTAGTGGTTTGTCAACTTACTCGGCATGGTTTCCCTGAATAGCTATACCAGCCTGCCTTTGTCCTGTTGCCTAAATTAACTTATTTCCAGAACATTTATTCTCAGCTTTGTTGACCTTACCAGTCTTTTCTAGGGATCTGAAGTTTCCTTCTAGACAATAAGCTCCTGGTAATAGCATCCTTAGTGTAACATACCCATAATGCATTTTAAATCTCATTCTAAATTTTAAGATTAAATCTGGACACTGTTTCTTCCCCTTTCAGCCAAGATTTGTTTGACTGACTTCTTTTTTTCTACTACCTACACTTCCACCACTACAGAGAACATTTAGGCAGCCCATCTGCTGATCTAGTAAACCCTGAATTTTTTCCTCTTATTGAAAACAACCTCTAAGGGAAGGTGAGTGTTTTTGCTCAGTGGGAACAAATAATGGGACAAATAGAGAAGCAGGGATTGAAGAAAAGATCATTCAGAGACTGCCTCACATGGGCATTCACCCCATATGCAGCCATTAAACCCATGCACTATTGCTGATTCCTGGCATCAGCAATAAGTAGTGCTTACTGGCAGGAATCCGATATGGATGCCTCCTAAGAGGCTCTACCAGAGCCATACTGATACAGAGGATAATGCTTGCAGCTTACCATCATACTGAACACTGGAACCCCTATGAATGAGACAGAGAAAGAGCTGAAGGAGCTGAAAGGTTCTACAACCCCATGAGAAGAGAAAAATGATTAAGTAACCACACCCACCACATCTCCCATGGACTAAATCACCAACCAAGGAGTTCACATGGAGAAAGAGAGACCCCTGACCCCAGGTGCTTATGCAGCAGAGGATTACATTCTCTGGCATTGACGGGAGGAGAGGGCTTTGATCCAATGAAGGCTCAATTTCACAGTATAGGAGAATGTAAAGGCATTGATTGGGGTGTGGTTTGTTGGGAGAGAGAGCACCTTCATGGAGATAATGGTAAGGGGAGGGGAGATGGAATTGGCAGAAATGGGACAAATCTGAAATATACATAAAGAGAATATCCAATAAAAAAAGAGAAAAAAAGTTTCTGATGAGTTAGTTGTCACACAAATGTAACACCTATTATCCAGGAAGCTGAAACAAGACAACCAAAAGTTACAGATGAGGCCAGGTAACCTATAGATACCTTGATTTAAAACAGAATTAGAAGGAATCAGCAGGACAGCTTAGAAGAAAGCATTTGCCTAGCATGACTTACATCTTTAGTACCACACACAAACAAAATAAATACATTGCCAGGTATAGCTTGTTTGCTGTGAGAATACAAACACGTATGTAAATTTAGCTTTGGGTTGCATAAGTATAACTGTTTTCTTCCTTATTCATCCAGACACCACAAAATATTTATATATATAACATTAGAAAAAATTCTCTAGGTTTTCAAAAACAGTTTAAATTTTTAGGCAATGTGTAGACAACCAACATCTAGAGTATGCTATGTTTTCTACCCATAAGTTTGTTAATGGAAGAATACATAAATTATTACAGTATTACAATCAATACATTGCTCATTTTATTCTCAAATTATTTTGATGATTTGAAATAAAAATCTGTTACCTTTACTTTAATATTTATTAAAAAAGGATTCCTAAGTTCTCTTACAGTGTTGTTTCTACACACTTGTTATTGCACAGGAAAACCTTACACTTACTGTCTATGTGTTGTGATGCACTTTAAGAGTTGCTTTGTGAGACAGCATTGAGTTGAGGGTAAAGGAGGAACATTTCCACATCACTGTTTTCCTTATAACACTTTCCTCATAGTAATTGTCATTTTAACTCCATGCATACAAAGGAACTATGTGAAATTATCCAAGACAAGTGAGGAAAATGTGCTTTTTAAAAACAAGAACAGGCCCTGCCTGATCCACAGACCAGAAACCCAGCATCGGGACCTCTGTTCCCACCCAGTGGCTTTGGGGCTCCGAACAAGGCTCAGCCCATCTGCCACTTGGACCAGCAGTTCGCAAAGGTTAAGGCCTGGTGAGTAGGAGATCCGTGCAGCCAGGAGGCAGAGAGATTTCTGCCAAGTGCCCATTGAAAGCTCGCCCTTGCCCTGCCTGATCCAGGGACCAGGAACCCAGAATTGGGACCTCTGTTCCCACCTGGAGGTTTGGGTCACAGAACAGGGCTCAGACCATCTGCCCCCTGGACCAGTGGAGATCCAGGGACACAGATCAGATACAAGGAAAAGGCCAAGAACATATCACTGAAAACAAGATGGCAAGAGAAAAGCAACAGAGCATATCCCAAGGAAACCAAGACAACCTGGCAACACCAGGACCCAGCTCTCCCATCATAGCAAACATTGGAATGCCAAACAATCCAGAAAAAGAAGATGAGGACATAAAATAATATCTCAAGACGATGATACACATCCTTAAACAAAAACGGGAGGAAAAGCAAATAGAATCAGAAGCTTTTAAAGAGGAAACAAGAAAATCACTCAAAGAACTCAAAGAACTAGAGGAAGACAGAACCAAGGAGATGAAGGAATGGAAGAAGGAATTTAAAACAGAAATTGACGCATTAAGAAAACACTAAAAGTGATAACACTAGAGGTAGAACAACTAAAAAAGAAATCAGGAATCACAGGAGCAAGCATTTCCAATAGACTAAATGAGATAGAAGAGAGAATCTCCGGGGCCAAAGACAACATTGTAAACATAGACAAACTAGTCAGAGAAGATGCAAAAAACAAAAAGCTCCTAACACAAAATGTTCAGGAGATCCAGGACACAATGAGGAGACCAAATCTAAGGATAGTAGGAATAGAAGAAGGAGAAGAATATCACCTAAGAGGCACAGCAAATATCTTCAACAAAATTGTAAAAGAAAACTTCCCTACCATAAAGAATGAGATGACCATGAGCATAAAAGAAGCCTTCAGAGCTCCAAATAGGTTGGACCAGAAAAGAAATTCGTCCTGAAACATAATAGTCAAAACACAATGTGCCCAAATCAAAGAAAGAATACTAAAAGCAGTAAGGGAAAAAGGTCACGTAACATATAAAAGCAGACCAATCAGAATCACACCCGATTTCTCAACAGAGACTATGAAAGATAGAAGAGCCTGGACAGAGAGCATGCACTCCTTAAGAGAGCACAAGTGCCAGCCCAAGCTGCTATACTCAGCAAAACTCTTATTCAACATAGATGGAAAAATGAAGATATTTCAAGACAAATTTGAAGTTACACAATATCTGACCACAAACCCAGCACTAAAACTAATTATAGGTAAAAAACCCAATACAAAGAGGGGAACTACGTCCTAGTAAAAACAAGAAAACTCCTAAGCAAAAAACCAAAATAAGAGACACAGACACAACTCAACATACAAAAGCAATAATAGCAGGAAACAGAAACCACAATTCCTTGATATCTATTAACATAAATGTTCTCAACTCCCAAATAGAGACATAGGCTATCAGACCGGATACATAAACAAAATCCAGTATTTTGCTGCATACAGTAAACTCATAGACAGACACTATCTCAGAGTAAAAGGTTGAAAAAAAAAAAAAAAACTTCCAAGCAATCAGCCCCAAGAAGCAAGCTGAAGTGGCTATTCTAATATCCAGTATAGTAAATTTCCAACCAAAAATTATCAAAAAAGATAAAGAAGGACAACTTTTACTCATTACACGGGAAATCTGTCAGGAGAAACTCTCAATCCTTAACATAGATGCTCCAAATACAAAAGCACCCACATTCATAAAAGAAATCCTAATAAAGCTCAAAAAATATATTTCACCCCACACAATAATAGTGGGAGACTTTAATACCCCACTCTCACCAATGGACAGATCATTGAAACAGAAACTGAACAAGGACACTGTAAAACTAGCAGAGACTATGAACCAACTGGAATTAATATATATCTACAGAACATATCATCGTAAAGTAAAAGAATACACCTTCTTCTCAGCACCCCATGGCACCTTCTAGAAAATTAAACACATAATTGGATACAGAATGACCTCTAACGAAATAAGAAGTTTGAAATACTTCCATGCATCCTCTCAGATCACCATGGTTTATGGCTAGTCTTTAACAACAGTAAAGATAACAAAAAGCACACATACATGGTAACTAATAAATGCTCTGTTTAACAAAAGCAGGGTCAAAGAAGAAATAAAGAAATGAATTAAGGATTTTCTAGAATTCAATGAAAACGAAAATAAAACATACCCAAACCTATGTGATGCAATGAAAGCAGTTTTACTGAGAGGAGAACTCATATCCTTGAGCACGTCCAAAAAGAAACTGGAGAGAGCATACATGAGCAACTTGACAGCACAGCTAAAAGCTCTAGAACAACAGGATGCAGATACACCCAAGAGGAGTAGACAGCAAGGAATAATCAAAATTAGGGCAGAAATAGACCAAATAGAAACAAAAAGAACCATTGAAAGAATCAACAAAACCAAGAGCTGGTTCTTCGAGAATATCAACAAGATCGATAAACCCCTAGTCAGACTAACTAGAGTGCAAAGAGAGAGTATACAAATTAACAAAACCAGTAAGGAAAGTGAAGACATAATAAATGAAACTGAGGAAATTCAAGAAATCATCAGATCCTAGTACAAAAGCCTATACTCCACAAAGTTGGAATATCTGGAGGAAATGGATGAATTCCTATACAGATACAAGATCCTAGAGTTAAACCAGGACCAGGTAGACCATCTAAATAATCCCATAACACCTAAAGAAATCGAAGAACTCACCAAAAGCCTCGCAACCAAAAAAAAGCCCAGGTCCAGACAGGTTCAGTACAGAATTTTATCAGACATTGATTGCGGACATAACATCAATACTCTCCAAACTATTCCACAAGATAGAATCAGATGGAATACTACCTAACTCATTTTTTGAGGCTACAATTACCCTTGTACCTAAATCAAACAAAGACCCTACAAGGAAAGAGAACTTCAGACCAATCTCACTTATGAGCATTGATGCAAAAATACTCAACAAAATCCTTGCAAACCGAATCCAAGAACACATCAAAATGATCATTCATCATGACCAATTATGCTTCATCCCTGTGATGCAGGAATGGTTTAATAAAAGGAAATCCATCTATGTAATCCACCATAAAATGAACTCAAAGAACAAAACCACATGGTCATCTCACTGGATGCTGAGTAAGCATTTGACAAAATTCAACACCCCTTCATGTTAAAAGTCCTGGAAAGTAAAGGAATCTAAGGTCCATACCTAAACATAATAAAAGCAATATACAGAAAACCAACAGCCACATCACACTTAACGGTGGGAAACTTGAAGCAATCACACAAAAATCAGGGATTTAAAAACAAGGCTGCCCACTCTCCCGTTATATATTCAACATAGTACTGGAAGTCCTGGCTCGAGCAATTATACAAAAAAAAGAACATCAAATGGATACAAATCAGAAAGGAATAAGTAAAAACATCATTCTCTGCAGATGACATGATAGTGTACTTAAGTGACCCCTCAAATTCCACCAGAGAACTCCTACAGCTGATATACAAGTTCACCAAAGCAGCTGGATACAAAATCACCTCAAAAAGATCAGTAACCTTTCTATATCAAAAAGACAATCATGTGGAGTAAGAAATTAGGGAAAAGATACCCTTCACAACACTCACAAAAACTATGAAATACCTTGTTGTGATTCTAACTAAGTAAATGAAGGACCTGTATGACAAGAACTTCAAACCTCTAAAGATGGAAATCGAGAAAGATCTCAGAAAATGGAAAGATCTCCCATGCTCATGGATCAACTTTTTAAAAATGGCCATCCTACCAAAAGAATCTAGATTCAATTTAATCCCCATTCAAATTCTAACCCAATTCTTCATTTAGTTGAAAAGGTCAATTTGTAATATCATCTGGAATAACAAAAGACCTAGAATAACAAAAGAACAGCTAAATCAATCCTCAATAACAAGAAAACATCTGGAGGAATCACTATCCCTGACCTCAAGCTATATTACAAGACATTTGTGCTGAAAACTGCAAGGTACTGGTACAGAAATAGGCACATGGATCAATGGAATAGAAGAGAAGATCCAGAAATGAGCCCTCACATATATGGTTACCTGATTTTTGAAAAAAGAGCTGTAAACATTCAATGGAAAAAGGACAGCCTATTCAACAAATGGTGCTGGTTATACTGGCACTCAGCATGCAAAAGAATGAAAATAGACCCTTTCTTATGTTTTTGTACAAAGCTCAAGTGTAAGGGGATCAAAGATCTCCACATTAAACCAGATATACTGAAACTATTAGATGAGAAATTAGGGAAAACCTTAGAACACATAGGCATAGGAGAAAATTTTCTGAACAAAACACCAGTGGCTCAAGCTCTAAGGTCAAAGATTAACAATGGGACTTAATGATATTACATAGTTTCTGTAAGGCTAAAGAAATTGTCAAGAAAACAAAACGGCAGCCAACAGAATGGGAAAAGATATTTACCAACTCCACATGAGATAGCGGCCTAATATCCAAGGTTTACAAAGAACTCAAAAAGCTAGACACCAGAGAATCAAACAACCCTATTAAAAAATGTGGTACAGAGTTAAACAAAACGTTCTCAGTTGAGGAATATCGAATGCCTGAGAAACATCTAAGGAAGTGCTCAAAATCCTTAGCCATCATGGAAATTCAAATCAAAACAACCTTGAGATTCCACCTCAAACAAGTGAGATTGGCCAAGATCCAAAACTCAGTTGACAGCAGATGCTGGCAAGTTTGTGGTGAAAGAGAAACACTTCTCCACTGTTGATGGGGTTGTAAACTGATACAACCACTCTGGAAATTAGTCATGCGATTCCTCAGAAAATTGGACATAATTCTACCTGAAGATCCAGCCATTCCACTTCTGGGCATATACACCAGAGACACTCCAGTATACAACAAAGATCTATGGACCACAATGTTCATAGCAGCTCTATTTATATTAGCCCGAAGCTGGAAAGAACCCAGATGTCCTTTAGTAGATGAGTAGATACAAATATTGTGGTACATTTACACAATGGAGTACTACTCAGCCATCAGAAACAATGACTTAACCCAATTCTTAAAAAAAAAAAAGGTTTGCATCTAGAGAATACCATCCTGAGTGAGATAACTCAGTCACAAAAGAACAGACATAATATGCAGCCACTAATAGTGGGATGCTAACCCCAGAGGCTTGGTCTGCCCCAGAATCAACTCACAGATTCTGTGAAGTTCAAGAAAAAAATAAAATAAAACAAAACAAAACAAAAAAATTGTCATGCTCAATCCTTACACACCAAGAAAACATTGACTAATTAGGGGTTACCTTCTGTTTTACATGTACTTTTTGCTCATTGTAACTAGTAAGACCTTAATGCAGAGTATCAAACTTTAAAAAAAAGAAAAAAAAAAGAGCCAAGCATTGACACAATTGTATTTGTATACATTTATGCAAAAATGTTTAATTTTTTTTCTTTTATCTTTGTTTTTAAAATAAAGTTAAAAAAATAAAAACAGGATTCTTGAAAACAGTTTTTTTAATAATCCAATTTTCAGATGAGTATATTTTCAACACAAGATTTTGCCAAATTATTTTGCAATCCTTGAAACTTGGAGGAGAGAAACCCACATACACACATTATATACATATATATCATATATATGTATCACATTGTTAAGAGGTATGTCATGAAGTAAACCTTCTAAACAACAGTCAAAATAGCATTATTTAATTTTGAAAATACTTTGTGTTCCATGTAAATAAAAATACATAGGCATACCATTAAAAAACTGTTAAGTGAGTTTGTGTTAATTTATTAATCTCTGAACTCCACATTTCAATGAAATAGAGCCTGAAGCCTTTGAGATGGACTGCATTCCCTTTTCAGTCACATTCTCCTTTCTCATCTCTGTACCAGAGCTGTGTCTTCAGACACTCACTGCTCTCAGTAACAGCCAGAACAAATGCTACTCATGAGTCTAGGGCCAGCTTTTCAAATCCCTCTCATGACATAATGCATCCATACTCTAAAGTACTGAGTTGTCAAAATATGCAAATTCAAATCTAACAGATAAGTCTCACTGGTTCTACACTGACCCAGTTCAGACATACCACAAGATTTGGGTGGAATGAGAGATCACTTGTTCATCTATTAAAAAAAAAAGTTCTAAATAAAAAAATGCTATCAATATTTGTTAGAAAGAAACCAAAAATTTCAGCAATACAAGTTAAAATTGGTTTCTCTTTTACCAATTCAGGAGATAAAATTGTATCTATAAAAGTAATCGCAACATGTAGTTATTTTTTAGTTTTCTTTAGCTTATAAAATATTGTCCTATTCAACTTGGAAATCAATATTTAATAGGTCTTACATGCTTCTTGTAAGGGTATATTAATTAAAATATAACAAGATCTACTTTAACTGAGAGTAAAGGAATTTAAAATAATAATTTATTTAAGCTATACCTATGTTATATTATTGTATAGTTAGTTAACTGAGGACAAATGAAATATTTAAGTATGTCCAATGAGAAATTAAGTAAATCAATTTAGATACATAAATAAAAATTAACAGGAATATTTTATTGTATATGATATATTATGTATGTCATTCAATATTTTAATAATTAAACATAAAAATCTAAGCTACATCACTAAATTTTCTATTAGATATAATATATATATATATATATATATATATATATATATATATATATACACATATTTCAATGTTTATATTTCTGTCACTAAAATAAATTTCCTGAAGTAATACATACTTAATTGAGAAATATTCAAGTTTCATGCAGGGAAATATATGTGTGTAAAATGTTGACATTTTTCAATTGTTTCTTTCAGTCACAGCAATCTATAATCTTGTAAAATATGCAGAAGGTAAGTGGAGCACTGATTTCTCTAAATTGCTTTCCTGAGGCAGTAATCATCAGAATCTGCAGACAAGTCACTAGTGACCAACGTGCAATAGGAGTCAGTGTTGATCATCCTTAGGCTGTGTACATGTGCTTGTCTCATTACTTCTTAATTTCCTCTGGTCTGTTGTCAAATTTGTGTCTGTCAGGTCTTCTGCAACCTCTCATAAGGTTATTAGCAAAGCATCTACTTGTTTGTTTTAAATAAACTGGAAAATTAAATGGAGAAATTGTCTGAGGCAAGTAAAATAGATATAATTCACATTCAGCTCATGCTTTTGTTAGCTGCTGATTAGGAAAGGAAAATTCTGCTGTTGGTGTTTTGAAAATTATACAGAATAAACTTTCTGAAGAAAATACTGGCAATATGGTTCTTTAATATTTATTAAAATCATTTGGTCTTCACTTTAATTCAAATTTATATCATAGGTTCCACTTGAAGATAATAGATCTTATTTTTAACTCATGAGTTCCATTTTAATAGATGGTATTAATATACAGGAAAAGAAAAAAAATTCAAATAGATCATCTATTATAGCTCAGCTAATGAGTAATTGAGAAGCAAATGATAAGACAAACTTATAACAAGAACAAAATTTAAATTTTTCTACTTGTTAGTTTTCGTTTCTAGTACAGAAGATGACAATATCTCAGATTGTCTTTTCCAGAAGTGAAAAATTGATTACTTCAGTGACTCATGCTTTTTCTATTATAACAGACCATATCTATTTATCTGTCTGTCTGTCTGTCTGTCTATCTATCTAGATATGTGTATATTATTATGTATATATACATACAAAAACAAAATTAGGTTTATTATATATACATATATATGCACATAAATACGCATATAAATATATATGTATGTCTATTTATAAAATGTTGAAATCATAAACCTCAGAGTGACTATATTGAGAGCAAGAACGTATTCAACTAATTTTTTTTCTCTTGACTTACTTATTCATTCACTTTACATCCCAATCCAAGTACTTCTCTACTCCCGTCCCCTACCCATGGGAACCTGCCACCATCTTCCCTCCACTTCTACCCTGAGAAGGGGAACACCCATTACCCATACCAATTAGCCCTGGCACATCAATAATTTCAGGACTAGGTACATCTTCTCCCCTAAGACAAGACATGATGGACTAGTTAGGGGAACAGGATCCACACTCAGGCAACAGATTCAGGGATGTACTCCACTCCAGTTGTTGGGTGACTCACATGAAGACACAGCTGCACTTCTGTATTATATCTGCAGTGGTTTCAGACCAACCTAAGTATGCTCCTTGATGGGTGGTTCAGTCTCTTGGAATCTTCAAGGGTCCAGGTTAGTTGACTTTGTTGGTCTTCTTGTGGAGTCCCTATCCTCTCCAGGTCATTCAGTATATAAACAAACTCATAGAAAAAAGTCACATTGCCTACAGAAAAAGAATTTGACACAGTACTACACCCTTTTCATGTTAAAAGTATTAACGAGATCAGGAAGCCAAGGACCATAACTAAGTGTAATGGGAGCAATTTACTTCAAATCAACATCCAATATCAAATAAGTGGGGAGATACTTAAAGCAATCCCACTAAAATCTGCGACAAGGCAAGATAACCCACTCTCCTTATATCTATTAAATATAGTACTCAAAATGCTAGTGAAAACTATATGACAACAGAAATAGATTGAGGAATACAAATTGATGAAGAAGATATAAAGGTATCAATATATACAGATGATATGACATACTAAGCAAGGCCAGAAAGGGAGAGACTCTAGATAAATTGTCCTACAGTGGGGAGAGGATACTTGTAGAGCCCACCTCAAGCAGAAGACAGAGTTCCAAATAAGGGATGGTGTTACCATCCCACTGTCAAAAACCTGACCCACAGTTTTCTGTTTGAAAGAGCTTCAGGAATAACATGGAAAAAAAAAAAAAAAGACTGAAGAAAAGAAGGTCCAGTGACAAGCCCAAAGTGGGATCCAGCTCAAGAAGAGGCCCCAAAGCCTCACAGTATTACTGAGGTTATGGAGTACTCACAAAAATGGACCTATCATGACTGCCCTTTGAAAAAAACAAGCAGCTAAAAGAGTCAGATGCAGATATTTGCACCCAACCAATGAACAGAAGCTTCTGACCCCTATGGTTGAATTAAGAAAATGCTGGAAAAATCTGAAGAGGAGGGTGACCCTGTAGAAGGACCAGCAATCTCAATTAACCCCTGAGATCTCTCAGACACTGGATCAACAACTAGGCAGAATGATATGAGGACCCCAACACATACACAACAGTGTACTCTTGGGTCTATGTTCAGTCATAGAATATCTACCTAACTTTCAAGAGACTGGAGGTACCATAGAGTTTAGCGGTCTGGTGGTGTGGGTTTATTTATTTATTTATTTTTTTAGTTGATAAAAAGTTTATTTTCATATAGCCATTATAAATAACATTTACATGCTTATATCAGTATACATATTTATACACATCTATTGAAATAATAATAATGGAAATCACTTTAGATAAAATATAGTTTGTTCTTAAAATCATATGGATATATAATTTTTTAAATATTACTGAATTGACCATTAAAATGTCTGTGGTAAAGATGCAAACACTGAGATTGTGACTATAAAAATGTGCTTCTGTATATGGCATATCTTGGACATTTTGGGAAACTAATCTAGAATGCATAACACTAATGCCTACTTCTTTGTTTTTACTCTCAATGATTTTGCATAGTTTTATATTTGGATGCAGTCTCTGGTCCGTTTAGGTAGTTTGGATAGGAGTGTATCTTTCTCTTTTTGTTTGGTTGATTCTTTGTATTACTCTCTTTAATTTCAGTCCTGTGTTTGACTATTTCTGCTGTCTACTCTTCTTGTTTGAGTTTGTCTCTCTTTGTTCTAGAGCTCTCAGGTATGGTTTAAGTTGCTAGTGTAAGATCTCCAGTTTCTTTACCAGGGCACTTAGTGCTATGAATTTTCTTCTTAGCACTGCTTTCATTGTGTCCGATGGGCATCAGGACCTGGGGTAGCCAACAGAAACTCTCAGACCCTAGGAAAGCAATAGATACCCAGGACCCAATAGGAATGACATTAGTTGAAACACCCAACAAGAGGGAGAGAAAACTTGTAGAGATCAATCTAGAGGTTAGTCACAGCCCCAATTTGAGATATGTGGCCACCCACTCTTCTTAAAATTAAACCCAAAATTGCTACTGACTGAAGATAGTACAGGGATAAGAGTCGATCAGAGACAGAAGTAAAGGCTATCCAGAGACTGTCTTACATGGGGATCCATCCCATATGCAGCCACCAAACCCAGTCACTATTGCTGATGACAAAATTGCTTGCAGACAGGCGTCTGATATGAATGTCTCTAGAGATGCTCTTTCAGAACCTTAAATATACAGATATGGATGGCTGTATCTAACCATCAGACTGTGTATGGGAACCCCAATGGAAGAGTTAAGGGAAGAACTGGTGGAGATGAACGAGTTTGCCACTGCATAGGAAGAACTATATCAACCAACCAAAAATCCCAGATCTTCCAGAGACTCCTATTGTTTTAATAGGATATTCTCTGTATTTACATTTCAAATGTCATTTTCTTCCCCCACTCACACTTGCCCTCCCCCTCCACTTGCTTTCATGAAGGTGCTTTCTCTCTCAACCATCTTATCCACCTCAGTGTCATTTGACATACCTCTACACTGGAAAAACACACCTTTGCTTGATCAAAGGCCTCTTCTTCCATTGATGCCAGACAATGCCATCCTTTGCTACTTATTCAGCTGGAGTCATGGGTCTCTCCATGTGTACTAATTGGTTGGTGTTTTAGTCCCTGGGAGCTCTGGAGGGTTTGGTTGGTTGATAATGTTGTTCTTCCCTTGCAGTTGCAAACCCTTTCAGCTCTTCTAGACATTCTGTTTTTCTCTATGTTGTGCAAGAATCTTAGGACATTTTAACTGTTTTCCTTTAGCAGTGAACCATTTCTTCATCTTTAATGGTTTGAGTTCTTTGTTACCATACCACATTTGGATCACATCTTGTGTTTTCAAATAGAAACTGGGAAAATGCACCTACACTGTGAAAACACACCGCATTGGACCAAAGGCCTCTTTTCCTGATGCTAGACAATGCCCTTCTATGCTATATATGCAGCTGAAGCTCTGGGCCCCTTAAGGCATATTCTTTGGTTGGCAGTTTAGTCCCTAGGAGCTCTGGGGTGTCTGGTTGATTGATAATCGATTCCTATATGGTTGCAAATCCCTTCTGCTCCTCCATACCCCCTTTCTCTAACTTCTCCATTGGGGCTCCCAGATTCCACATTCCTCCATCTCAAATCATGACATGTTTCCCTTATATGGCGCGCACACACACACACACACACACACACACACACACACACACACACATGTATATATAACACTTAGAGATAGCTGAAAGCTGGGTAAATCTCCCATGTCATTTCTAGAAGACAGTCTCATAGAAGACTTTCTAATAAACTCATAAATTCACATTTTGTGACAATTTCTATTTACTATAAAGAGACCCTCTTTGATGCATAAGACAACCCTTCCCTCCACCTAAAGCCATCTCTGCATCCACAGGCCTAGCTCCAGACTCTAAACCAACAAACTTGCTTCATTTCTAAGCTGCCTTTGCTTCAGAAGTAGCTTCTTGAATATTCTATCAATCGCTACATGTACTTCATCTTGGCAGCTAAAGACACATGTTCTAAGAGCTTCATCTTTGCCTGGTAAATCATTCCTTTACTTTTTAATGCACCCCTTTTCCAGATATATTTTTTCAGGCTCAACTCCAGACCAAGGCTCTCCTACTAGATTTGCCTGGCTTGGTCCAATCACAAAGCACATGCTTCAGCTTTATCTGGTCTAGTCCTGGCAATGTAGCTCCTGTATAGGTGCAGCCCCAGTCAGGTTGTAAGAAAGATTACTGTATCTACTTCCCAGGAGTCTTGTTTCTTGCACTAGACTGTAGACTATGGACCATTTAACTTAATTCTTGCAGGGAGATGAAAATCACAGGGCTGGTTTCTTTGATGCCCCATTCTCTTCTTTCATAGGTTATTAAATGTCCCAGTTGTGCAGACTTTGAAATTCAAAACAAAAATGGAAATTGTTGGATGCCATTACTTAAAGTTTTTTATATACTTAAAAATATTTAAAATCTGCCCATCTCCCAAATAAAATTAAATTGGTTCCACAATGATATAATAATTTTGAATGTGAGAAAGTAAAATAATTATCTTCTTTATTTTTAAAAAATGAAAAATGGGAGCCAATTATAATTCATTGTTTTTTTCTTTTTTTGGAATCTGTAGAAACTATGAATGCATCTTTAGCTGTGTGCATGTGATTTTGTGTTACTCCAGAAAAATTAATGATGGAGGAGACTGTTTAATGAGGAGACTGTTTATTGTAACTTTAACAATTATATTTGATTCATCTATTATGTTTCAGAAGGAGATTTTAAGGGAAGAGTGAGCTTAAGAGCTTTGCCTGGCAGACTCTAGCTGTGGAACCTGTCTTCTCATAAAAGTAGCCATCATTGTTTATAACCTAGGTATTAGTGACATCCCTCTGATGTAACTGCTGAGATAGACTCAGTTTCTTAAGAAAAACTCACATATTTGAGGCTCAAAAATCAGAATAAAATGGTTTATTTACTGAATTATAGCAGCAAAGATCTATGAAAATAAACATCCTTTTATGACGTGAAAAATACCATAAAGTGTATCTGCTGAGAAGTTTCTTTAAGGAGAAAGTTATCAGATTTACATAATAATTTTATGCTTTTTATTGACATTTGGCTTCCACTATTGCTTCACAGCTCCATCTGTAATTTCAAATGTATGTTTAGTACAAGGATTCATATTAAGATGTAATGAGAAGAGTACATATTTCAAAACTCTTGATAACTCAAAAATATTTTGTGTCTACAGTCTAAGCCTTATATTTTCATCTTGTATTTAGATGCATTATATTGTGATTATCTCAATTACATTTAAGGTTCTAGATGCAGATTTATCAATGTTTAGTCTACCATCTTACCCCAACACATTCCCTCAAATTTCTGCTATCATTCAGAAAATGTGTCATTTCTTTTAATCAAAATAATATTCATTGTTATGTAAATTGTGTAAGCTACTTATGTATTTTAAGGGAATGGATCTTCCTGGTTTCAGTAATTTGGTATTTGAAGCTAACACTATAGTGGGGACCGATGAACCAGACCTCTCCATGCCAAAGCATGCAAAGCAAAATTAATCTTCCTGGTTTCAGTAATTTGATATTTTAAGCTAACACTATAGAGGGAACCAATGAACCTGAAGTGTCAGAGCCAAAGCTTGCAAAGCTATGGAAAGCATTGATGATTTCTGTGATATTTTCAGATCATCTCTAGGAACCTAGACATTTCAGTAAAGTTGAAACATGAGCCTAAGTCATAAAGCACTTCTGAGAATGACTTATGAAGTAATTACATTGACTTTATTTCTGTCTTTCAGAACAAACATAACAAAATTTCCCTACAAAGACCCTTGTATGCTTTGAGGGAATTATGTAATAAATAATTGAATGGCACACATCCTGGGAGGAAAATTTTTCACTTTTCTTTTAATGAATCTGTTTATTTTTAATTTCTTTGAGAACAAACATTGTTTAATTCAATTAAACATAAATTGCAGGAATGACTGAGGTACTGAACAAATGGGTTGTTTGCTAGAGAGCACACAGCATATAGCAATATAGGAATATATAGATGTTATCCCTACTTCCTGTGTGTATTAAGATATATACAATGCAAATTTATTATCATTTTTTAAATTATCTGCATACTAGATTGTTTTATAGTCTCTATAAAAATAGATAAAAATAAGATGATGGAACATAATGGTTTAATAGAAAATTTATTCTGGTTTCATGGAAACTGCAATGAATCAACTATAACACTTTGATCTTAATCACTTTTTGCTTTTCTAAAGAGAGAATCAAATAAGGGGAAAAAAAGAAAGAAAGAAAACCATCATGGAGGTATGGGGATGGGCACAGAAGATCCCTCCATTAGCCAAGAAGCTAAGAGCATTAATAACTTCTGGGAGAGGAGAATTCACCCTCCTCTCTTCTAATGACATGAAACCTGTTTCTCTACACTCCATATGGCAGCACGGGGCTCATATATGTGGAATATATGTGGTCAACACAGACTGGACTCTGAGGCAAAGAAGAAAAGATAAAACAATAACTTTGAAGTGGAAATGGTACCAAGAAGAAAGAAGGAAAGGGCAGTTATGGTGGTAGTTTTAGAGGCAAATGTATGAGCAAAATATGGTGTGTGAGCTTCCCTCCGGATACAAAATCATTTTGTAAAAAGACAAATGAGAATATACCATATGATAAGAAATATTTAGAAACACATTTCTTAATTTTTAAGCTTAAACTTCTGACATTATCATGGAGTCCACCATTTTATACAATGGAGGTCGTAAGTACATTCTCTGTATTTTTAAATTTATTAAAGTAATTATCTGATTTGCTGCTTCTCTCTCTCTCTCTCTCTCTCTCTCTCTCTCTCTCTACATATATATATATATATATATATATATATATATATATATATATGTCAAATGATTTCTCTCTCTCTCTCTCTCTCTCTCTATATATATATATATATATATATCAAATGATTTTTCATAAAATGTTAATGTGATGAAAATGTTAAAATACTTAAGCAAGGCAGGCAGGTGATATTTGAAACCTGACATGAAAAAAGAAACATCATCACTGAAGTTTTTCTGAAACACTTTAAACTCCCCTAGCCTGAGCCTAAAGAGGACTGCATACAAGAATTCATGCATAACACATTGGAGGAGCCATGGGGAAAATAGAAACATTAGATTTTTTTTTCATTTGAGGATAACAATATTTTACAGCTGTGGTAGATTTATGTGAATATATTACTTCAGAATTTGAATGATTTAAATGTTGTTTCACAGTCATTTTTCTAAATTTATGAAGGGCCTACATGTTTTGAAAAATGATACACTGCAAATTAAAGAAGATAGCTGTTTATTTCTTTCTTATATTTTTTTTTCTTCATCTTTCTGGCCTGGGGTGCAACATTGATATGCATAAAATTACTCCAGAAAAAATACATTGTCACATGTCTGCTTCTGCCAGATGCAAACTCTTAGGACAGGTTTTAGAAAGCAGCCTGAGATTTTACTGCTGCCCGTTAAGCATGAGCTTGTGAAGGGCAATTAAACACTAGGGAAGGATCCCATACCAATTCGCAAACGTATCAATCAGACTCAGCAAAGACAGTGTACAACATGAATACAGGCATGATGTGTTTAGTTACACTGAAAACAGGATAGCACTGGCTGGGACACTTTATGATCCATTAGTTTGTAAGTAGATGTGCTTGGCTTGAAGCACCCCATCAAAGATGACTATAGGGATGTTTTAGTGCCATTTTACATATAAAATGTGTAGAAACCAGCACTCATGTACTTATTCAGTTTCTTGGTATAGTCAAAATATAATTTATATTTTTGTTTCATTTCTGCATGTTATATATTCTATATTCTCTCTGTATAATATAATACACACACATAGATACATACATATAATATATATGAAGTTTTGCTTCCAATTATTTTATTTAATAAAACCACTTTATATTTAGGTTTTCCCAATTTAATGCACCTTCATCCCCCCTTTATATCAATAAAGTATAACCATGCCTAGATACATTTTAAAACTCATATGGCATGATAAATGCAGATAAAACGCAGTACTAAATTTCACTTATAAAAGAATTAATTAATAATACATATAATAGAAAATTAAATTGCAGTGATGATTCATTCAGGATTATTGAAGCTATATAATAAAATGAGATGAATAATACTATTCTTGTTAAAATTCTACATTATGAAATTAATATGCCAAAGCATAATATAGCAGACATTTAGAGTTAGCTGCTTTGTTTGAGATGAATAGCACTAAATATAGATGAAGAAATTTGAAGAAAATAGGTGCGTAAAATTTTAATATATTTTTCTGAAACATACTCTTTCAACAATAAAACAAAGCATGCATTCCTCAAAATTCTGTTTGAAACTGAAAAACAGTTTCTTTTTAGCTAACATTTGTTTTGTGGTTAAAGCATGATTGAACAAAGAAAATTATATCTTTAGTTCATTATTATGTTAATTTTAATATGAATTATGACATATTTTCTGTAATTCCATCTATTTTGTGTTTTTTATATATACTAAAAATTATGTAGATCAAAAAGTTAGCCTAGGTAACTTAATGAACTCTACCTGTAATGGCAATTTTAATTCTGCTCTTTAATGTTTCACCTAAAATTTCTTTTTTAAAATTATTTTATTGGTTATTCTCTGTATATATATATATATATATATATATATATATATTTCAAATGTTATCCCCCCCATTCTCATTCCCCCTCCTTTTCTACTTGTCTACACGAAGGTGCACCTTCTCCCCATCACCCTGTCCACCTCAATGCCTTGATATTCCCCTACATTGGGAAAACCTGCCCTCACTGGACCAAAGGTCTCTTCTCACATTGATACCAGATACTGCAATCCTCTCCTAATTATGTAACCAGAACCATGGGTCACTCCATATGTGCTTAGTGGTTGGTGTTTTATTCCATGGGAGTTTTGGAGGGTTTTTTTGGTTGATAATGTTGTTCTTCCCATGTGGTAAAATTTCTAATTTGTTATTCCTTTGTATAATGTGTAGGTTTTCTTATGTCCCACTAGAATCTTTAAAATACTCATAGTATCTTTCTTCAGTGTCTGTGTCTATATGTGGCCTGGATTAAAATTTCCTGGCAGTCTGTCAACATTCTATATATTCAGTTCTATTCTCCGCTGATCCTGGTTTGCAGAAATAGGCTCCAAACAATTCCCTTGGTACAGTCACCCCTTACTATGGATGCTGCTTTTTCCATGCTTATTATATGTTTCTGTTCTGCTCCCAAAAAGTTTTTCTCCCTGAAGTATCTTACCTTCTTCATAACCTTCTCCTAAATTACGGCAAAACTTAATGCAAATTCTCAATAGGCAACATTTTCACTGAGAAATCTTTATAATTTGTGAATTCTGCACACATTTTTTTCAATATAAAACATCTGTGGTTTTGAAGTTGGTTCATTTTATAGTTAACTATGCATGTTATGTGTGTGCAGTGTTACTGTAAATCCAAGAAACTCATCCATGTAACACAGGTATTATCCTTGTTTTCTTTTTGAAATTTTGTTCTTTTTCCTTATAACTTCATTTAAAAAATCAGAGATACATGCACAAATTACTAAAAGCATGCTAGCATAAAACTATATAAATATATTTTTGTCAGAAATTGGTTTTTTAAAGGTTTGATAGTATGCATTGAAATCTTACTATTTACAATGATCATATAGTACATGTAAAACAAAATGTAATATGAAAATAGTCAGTTTTCTTATTGGGTAAAAATTAAACGTAATATTTTTGAATACCAAAATGTTGCCATAAGGCTATCTTCTTAGCTCTTGACTTATTAATGATTTAAGTTTTAGGTGTACACCACTCTTAGAGGATGCTATACACTTACTGTTTTTTTTTTTTTTTTTCCTAAAAGACTTTTGCTTCCACTTTTTTGCCTTTCTTTTTTTGAGCTTCATATGGTCTGTGAGTTGCTTCTTAGGTATTCAGAGATTTCTGGGGCTAGTATACAATTATCAGTGACTGCATATTATGTCTGGTCTTTTTATATCTACCCCACATTTTTCTCTTTGAATTCCCTCCAAGTCTGTTACCACTTTTTTTTTTTTAACTTTGACTTGATAACTCAGCTAGACCAGTTAATAGTTCCCATATGTAAAAGGACATTGGGTCAGTTTTCTTAGATACTAATGCAAAGCACTTCATACCTACTGAACTTAGCCCTACTATATACAGAATGCACTACTCTGAGTTGCTCCTATTAATAGAATATCCTTTGTCCCTTAGTTTTAAGTTTTAGAGCAATAACAAAGTAGTTTCACCAAAGCAGAAGGAAATGAATAAGAAAAATGAAGAGAAGTGCTTATGGCAGTATAAAAAGTACTGTATTGGTAAGAACAGAATTTTTCACAACAGGTTTTCTCAACAAAGTAGAAAAGAGTTTAAAAGTAGGGGCCATGCTTTTACATGTATGTGCCTGCACAGTTGTATTCATTAATTGTATGTAGTTTTATGGCATTCATATTAGCAGGTCAAATACAGCTGAATTGTAAAGGTAAGATTATGATGATGAATAAAAACTAAAATCAAAGTAGGTGATCATTTCCCTACAAAATAATATAAAACTGAATAATGTGCAATACCATTTTCTCTAGTATTATCTCTAGTTACATCCTGCAAATAACAAAACCTTTATCCCTTCAAAATATCCCATTGTGTTTATATTTAACATTTTACTTAGAAGTTTCTCTGTTGGTGAATATTTAGGCTCTTTCTTTAATTTAGAATAATAAATAACCTTGTAATAAATATTAATGTGAAAGTATCTCTGTGATATATAAGTTTGTTATCCTATGGTAAATACTCAGAACTTGTATTGTTATGCGATGTGACTACTGTATTGTTACAGTTTTAAGCTCCTACATCCTGATTCCTTAGTGGACATACAAGCTTTCATTTTTTTTTTTTTTTTTTTTTTTTTTTTACCAAAAATTTATATGTCTTCACCTGAATTTGTTTTATTTTATTTTATTGGTTACTTTCTGTATTTACATTTTAAATGTTATTCTCTTCCCTTGCCATTCCCTTCCCCTGTCCTACTCAACTTGCCTCTATAAAGGTGCACCCTTTCCCAATTGCTCTGTCCACCTCAGTGCCTTGACATTCCCCTACACTGGAAAAATGCACCCTAACTGGACCAAAGTTCTCTTCTCACGTTGATGCCAGACACTACTATCCTCTGCTATGTATAAAACTGGAGTCATGGCTCTCTCCATATGTGCTCAGTGATTGGTGTTTAAGTTTGAGTTGTGAAGTGTTTGATTGGTTGATGATGTTGTTTTTCCCATGAGGTAACAAACCCTTTCAGCTCCTTCAGTCCTTTCTCTAGCACCTTCATTGGGTTCCCTGTATTTAGTTTGATGGCTAGATGCAAGAATGCTCATCTGTATCTGTATGACTCTGGAAGAGCCTCTGAGAAGGCATCTATATTAGGTTCCTTCCAGTAAGTACTTCTTGCCATCAGCAATAGTGGTTGGATTTATTGGGTACATATGGGGTGGATCCCCAGGTGAAGCAGTCTCTGGGTAATATTTTCTTCAATTCCTGCTCCTCTCTTTGTCCCTTCATTTCTTCCCATGAGTGTTTTGTTATCCCTTCAAAGAAGGACTGGGGCATCTACATTCTGGTCTTTTTTTCTATGAGCTTATAAGTTATGTGAATGGCTTTTTGAGTACTCCAAACTTTTGAGGCTAATATCTGCTTATAAGTGAGTGCATACAATGAGGGTTCATTTGTGACTGGGTTACTTCACTCAAGATGATAGCTTCAAGTTCCATCCATTTTTCTTAATGGCTACCATTCTGACACAGGTCAGTTGCAATCTCAATGTAGTTTTAATCAACATTTCTACAGTCATTTGTGATGTTGCCAATTATGATCCAATCATTTCCATCAAATCACTCCCCTCCAGGCTCAAAGCATCCTGCAAAAGAGGTGACAGGAACAATGTAAGACACAGAGCTGATTGACCACATCAAGGAAACAAGGTTTTCTATACCTAGCAGGACCAGCACAATATAAACTTATAGATCTGCTCCACATGGAGTCCTATAACTGAAAGTATAAATAGTCCTGTGTCTGTCCCTAACCAGAAGTTATCTCCAGTTGATACCAACAATTTTTGTGTGTGGTACTCATGTACAGGATAATTTTATTCATTCACAATAAAAGAAATTATAAAATTTGTTGAAAAATAAATAGATGGTGCTAGTAAATATCTTATTTTGTTTGTTGTTTTATTTTTTCTCAATTCTTTTTATTGGAAATTCTCTGAAATAAAAAAAAATACTACCCAACTTTTTCCATGAAAGTCTCAGTGGGGAAAGAAAATATTCTTTATTTATCCATCAGTAGACAGCCAACAGAAAACAAACACAATGACATCTTTGGAGGCTTTTTGTCACATAACATTATCCTAGGGCTTACTTATATTTCATTTTTTATATTACTTTTTTCAGCCTTACACGTTCTTAACAACTAGAGTAGGGATTGTCCCTGATACTGTTTTCTGCCTGTGGATCCTACTGTTCTAATGGGCCACCTTGTCTTGACTCTGGAAGAGGATATACCTAGTCCTGCAGGGAGTTGATATGCCAGGGTAAGTTATATCCATGAAACCTCTCCCTTCATAGAGGAGAAAGGGAAGTGGGAATGGGAAGCAGATGTGTGAGGGAGTTACTGGGAGGAGGGGGGGGCAGCAGTGATCAGAAGGCAATGAATAACTTAAGGAATAAAGAGAGAATACATCTTTGCTTAAACGTTTTGTGTTTTCATGTTTTATAGGATTCTCATAGTGTAGTGTAGTGTGTGTGTGTGTGTGTGTGTGTGTGTGTGTGTGTGTGTGTTTGAGTGCTTTTTGTTTGATACTATTCAAATCCTTTTTGTTCTATTTTGATTAGTTCGCTTTTATTTTATCTGATTTAATTTTACTTTACCATGTCTTAGATACCCCTCTGTTTTCTAACAAGAGACAGAAGTAGGTTAAATCCAGATGAGAGGAGAGGTGAGGAGATACTGGAAGGAGTCAGGAGAGGGATACATAATTAGAATATATTGTATAAAACTTTATTTTTAATAAATCAAAAATATTATTGAAAAAGAATGAATATGTGATCATTAGAAAACAATAGAAGTAAAGAGTCCTATAACCATTAAATAAATAGAATTAATATTTTGAAAATAGTCCTAATATCAAAACTATGTACAGGTTTGTTAGAATTTCAACCAAGATGTCTATCATATTCTTTACAGAAATAAAGTGTTAAATTGTATTTAGAAGCATAAAAGTTCTAAGATAATATCATCAACACAGAGACAATGACAATCACAGTGATAAATGAAGAAAGAAGGATTAACATGTGAAGTTTCGAGTTGTCCTAGAGAACCATAATGAAAAACCGTCATGAAACCCGAGGTGCTGTGATGCTTTTGCACTGTGGGATTAATTAACAGTAGGATCTCTACTGTTGTGTAATTGCATGCAGGCTTGCTGGGATATAATGTGAGGTTATACAGATGAGGCTTTCCAGAAACCCCTTCAATTCATTTGTTTGATGTTAAATCAAGGATTTTACATGGTACGCTCAGTAATGTCTTACCATTTTCAAAGTTTGCAACCCCAGATGCATTTGTGCAGCATGATCTGGGTTACTGAGCCATGACTGAACCTGTCTACTGCTGCATTTGCTCCCTTATCCTGATCACTGAACTAGATCTGGATGCTGACTCTTAGAGGAATAATGAGTCTAAAGAGTCGTGTTATGCCCCATAGAGTGTATTAGCGCATCAGAAATATATGACTTTCAAACCAAATTTTAGTGTGTATGATGTACAAGTGCTCAACCATATACAAGATACAGAAGAAACTCAAAAGTTTTTTTATTTGTTTGTGTGCTTGTACTTGATATGCACTGTGGTTGTTTTGGAATGATGTAAGTACAATTATCAGAAGCATGACTTTAGAAATTTTTGCAGCAAAGTTGTACAGTATCAAAGTGGATTTTGATCAAGTGCACTAAGTGTAAAAGTACATAAAGATACAAAGTGCATAGTGTAAACATTAAAGGGGTATCAGGACATTCAATGAAGCAAAATCTCTGTTCAAGGATCTTAAATGGAATAGCGGAAGGGAAACCTCAGAACGAAGTCTCTTTTAGCTAGCCTTATTGACTATGGGCAAGAAAAGGATAATTACATCATGTTAGGCATTATTGTGGCTAGGTTATTGTTTACATTTGAAGATAAGTCTATATAATTTTGCATCAAATTCAAAAAAAGATGGACTGTGATGACTGTTCTCAGTTGTCAACTTGACTATATGTAAAATGAACTACAATCCTTATAAATGATAAATCCTTATAAGCCCAACAGTTCTTAACAAATCTATAAAGAGTTTGTGAAAAATTAAAGAAAAGATTATGTCAGGGAACTGTGGTACACACCTTTAATTCTAGGAAACAGAGATAAGCAATTCTCTAAGTTTAAGGCCAGCCTTGTACAGAACTAGTTGTAGCTAAAGTTCACCTTAGATCCAGGTATGAAAATAAATGCCTTTAATCCCAGAACTCAGGTGACAGAGGCAACTCTGTATTCAAAGTCATTTTACCAAGCAAATTCCAGGAAAGCAAAACTTAGACAATGAAAGACACAATAGAACAAGGGGGGTGCATATTCCAACAAAAGCGCACAACAGAATTTGGAGGTTTTGGGAATGTGGTTCCCAATTCTGGATTAAGAGTCAAGAATAGAAGGGATTAGTGAGGAAATTGATTCTGGTTAGTTGGAGCTAAGAAATCCAGATATAGATATTATGCTGGCCACCAGACTTGATAATATATAAGAATTATCCAGATGGTACCAGTGTTGGAAATATGAATTGGGCATGAAAGCATCTGAAGACTTGCCTCTATGAGAGAACAGAAAAGGACATTGGTGAATGTGCAATCACAGAGTCAGTTGATGACCCTGGGTTGTAGGGGTCATGCCAAAGAAGTTGAGGCTTAGCACCATGAATGATGTCTATGAGAGACTATTGTTAAAGTCTAATTGTAGCCAAAGAACTTAGCATCTTAACATATTAAAGATGGCAGTATTATGTATGAACACCATGAACAATATCATCAATGGCATGTATCATACAGATCCTAAGTTGCTACAGAAGGCAGACCCAAAGAAGCAACTCAATTCCTTTGTAGAAATCTGGAATATCATGTCTGTATTACAGACATTGGATTGAGAAACCATAAAGTTGAAGTTACCTTGGATACCATAAGAAGTTGAGGAGGCAGAGCTGTGGGATACCTGCCAAGGAAAACTAACAGAGAAGGACAAGCCTCAGAGAAAGAAGTTCCTTTCAGTCAACAAGATGAAAGGAGTTGAAGTTCTGAAGAGTGCTTGGGCATAAGGCATTGAGATACAGTGTTTAGGATTTGCCCAGATGGCTAGAAAGCATCAGTCCAGTATTTCCTCATTATTATATTTTGGAATAGTAGTGTATATAGTGTGATGCTAAAAGTACATGATCTACTTTTTGATATGAATTTTATAGGGAGTTGCAGAAAAGAAATTCCATGAATTTCAAAAGAGTCTTTGAACTTTGGAATTTTTAAACCTTGTGGAGACTCTGATAGACTATGAAGACTTTTAAATTTGGATTAAATGTATTTTACATTATGTTAGCTTGTACAAGCCTATTGGGGCAAGGAATAGAATGTGGTGGCTTGAATATGCTTGGTCCATAGAAAGTTACATTACTTGAAAGTATGGCCTTATTATAATAGGTGGGACCTTGTTGGAGGAAATGAATCACTGTACAGACAGCTTTTGAAGTTTCCTAGTGCTCAAAATTCACTGAGTGTGGAACCAATCCTCTTCCTGTCTGCCTTTATGTCAACATGTAGAAATATCAAGTGGAGGCAGTGAAAGACTCCCACAGAGGGGAGACCCTCAGTCCAGTCTTGGGATAACAGGAACCCCCAAAATCTCACGAGAGACCATCCTTGCTGTAATTACATGAGGTTTATTGATGAACCAGTGCACCTGGGTTGAGATTCATATCTCACACAGGGGTAGAGGAGATTGCCCCCGAGTGGCTGGGTAAAAAAGTTTTTATAGCGAAAAAACACAACCCAAGGGGGGGAGGGTGTCCATCATTGAAAAATGACAAAAATACCAGTGAAGAATCACAAGGGAAACACCCAGTTTCTCATGATTATTTATAAGGTTTTATTTAACTTTTATGTTTTCATGGTCAGTCAATTTTTGAAACAGAGTCACCCTGACCTTAAGGCCATAAATTATTTTTGGTCAGCTAGTTCCTGAAATAGAAGAATAGAATTGCAGAACTAGCTAGCCTACATTTTTGGCTATACTCTACCTGCTTGGGGTCTTTTACTTTACCTTTAGGGGGTCAGGATTTATCCTGGTCTTTCAGCAGGGAGTTGTCATTTCACAGTCAAAAACTCAGATACAGAATTGCTCCTGTCTAAAAGAACTGCAGGGACAAAAATGGTAAAGATACTGAGAAAAAGGCGTTACACTGACCAACCCAACTTGGGATCCTTCTCAGCAGAAGGCTCTAAGGCCTAACAAAATTAGTCATTCTATTGTGTGTTTAGAGACAAGAGCCTAGTATGGATGTTTTCTTAGGGCCCAACAGGCAGATAACTAAGTCAGAGGAAGATAGTTATACCCAACAAATGCACTGAAGTCAGGAACTTTTTGGGCTGGATTAATAAAAGGCTGGAAAAAGCTGAGGAGGAGGGTGACTGCATAGGAATACCAGAAGTATTAACTAACCCAGACCCCTGAGATCACTCAGACACTGACTGAGCCACCAACTTGGCAGAATACACTAGCTAGAAAGACAAACACACACACACACACACACACACACACACACACACACACACACACACACACATACACACTTACACACTAGAGGACTGCCTGGTCTGGCCTCAGTGAGAGGAGATGCACCTAACCCTCTAGAGACTTGAAGGCCCAGAGAGTGGGGGGGCCTAGCAGAGTAGAATGGGGGCATCATCTTGGATACTGGTGATTGGATGAAGAACTGTGGAAAAGTGCACCAGGAGGAGGGACTAACAAATAGAATGTAGAAAACAAGATATATCAAGAAACACACACACACACACACACACACACACATACACACACACACACACACACACACACACACCACATGTTCTTTAGATATTCTTTAGAGAAATAATCATGCTTAAATGGAAGTTTACTTACATAATTTACAGTGCATCTGTTAAACACTTTTTTTTTTCAGAAGCTCAATTTGTACTATATTTTAAACATTTTCTGGAATACATTTCTTCCTCAAAGTAACCACTACATATCAGTATAATATAACTTTAGCATAGAATCAAAATATATACCTCTTGGATAAAAGAGAATACACTATGTTTTTGATTTTTTTTCATTTTGTTTAAGATATACTCTTTTTAAAAATAGCTTATGTATTCACACTTCAAATCTTATCCCCTTTTCCACTTCCACCTCTCCCATCCTCCTTTACCTTGTTTCTATGAAGACAATCACCCTTCTACCAACATACTCCCATCCTAACATCCTAGCATTCCCCTAAACTAGGGAAGTAGGGCCTGTGTGTAGATTCATGGCAGGTGCCAACTCTGCAACTCTGGTAAGTATAGAATCTAGATATAAAGTTATATTCATTCAAATGGTTTTAATATATATGTTGATATATATCACTGAATTTTTGTAAGCATCTGAGTTCACCAGGTATGGGCCAAGTACTTCACCAAAAATCTTCTTATCCTATTGATGCCAGACCATGCCATCCTCTGCTACATATGCAGCTTGAGCCATGGGTTTCTCCATGTGTACTCTTTAGATGGTGGTTATGTCCTTGGAAGCTCTGGTTAGTTGATATTGTTGATCTTCCTATGAGGTTCCAAACACTTTCATCTCCTTCAGTTCTTTCTCTAACTCCTTCAATTGGGTACCAAATATATAGCCTAATGCACATATAGGGATCATATGTATATGTTCTTAAAAAAGTAAAAAATAAATTCATAAAACTTTACAACTATATAAATATTTATATTGTTATATGTGATATTTTATATACTAAATGCTTTCAAGGTCCATTATATATAATACATACCAATTTTATATTTATTCTAGATATTTAGTTCTACAATTTGACTTTGAAAAGGAAAGGAAACAGTTATTCATTTTTGTGGACAACTGATCAATAAAATTACTGGACACTTTAAAATGTTATGAAAATGCTTTACATATATGGCTAGAAGTATGAATATTTTTAGATAGCAATCAAGCCAAGATCAGTTCTCTCCTTAGAAGTTAATATATAAAATGATAATATGTGAAGTTAAGAGAAATAGAAAAATGAAAAGAGAAATCATCAAAGAGTTGTTTGACAGCTAAACTGCTTTGGGGTAGTTGGTAGTGCTCCAGGTTTTGTAAAAATGGCTTGCTTGTTCAGAGCTTAGGATGATTGACTGCTACCCAATTCTATTTCATGATTCTACTCTTGCAGGTTCTCTGACCAAGGAGCAGAGTTTAAAGATACTTTTAAGTTTTATACATTAGAATTGGTATTTGAGATAAATCAGAATATGCATGATGGGTGCATAATATATTGTGGCAACCAATATAAAAATATCATGAACTAAACCTCTCCAAATATTTTCAAAGTGAAAAATCATTGCTGTAAGTGAATAGTTTAAGCAGGCATAAAAAGAAACCGAGTGAATTTGACATGTCATTTTTGAAAAGTCATTGTTTTAAGTCTCTGAATTCAGATGTCATTTCAATTGATAAAGGAAATACCTGGTACTATAATTGCAAATCTGTTTCTGATGGTGGCAGTGGGTTATTATATTATATTAAAACGATACATATTATATAAACTGATGAGTAATTTTAAAATTTATTTGTTCAGCAGTTTTCTTATAAAATATAAAATATCATTTATAAAAGTCAGGACACTGGGCAGAGCCTAAGTCCACAGATGGTTTTATTTAGAGAAAAAACACCAATGGCAAGTATTGAAACAGAACAATGAAGTTACCAAATGACCATTCTAAATGAAAATCATTCTCACAACATCCTGAAAGTAAAGAGAATTAAAGGCTTGCAACCATGTCAGGAAAGTATCTTCTGTAGAATTAACTAAACAGGGCTTATTTGTGCTCACTGAACCCATGAGCATGATACTCCATCTGTCTACAACAGTTCCTCTGCATATATAGTAGGGTGTTAGCTTACTGGTTTTGTGGTACTCCTAACAGAGGAAGTGGTCATACCTCTGACTCCATTGCTTGCTTCTGTTACCCATTTCCTCCTGTTGTGGTGCCTTGTGGTACCTCGATGTGAGTGCTTTCACATTGGCATTTTTCTATTTTGTCTTGTTTCATTGTTGTCTCTTGGAAACCGGTTATTATCTTAAAAGTGAATGGAGGAAAACTAGACCTAGGGGAGAGAGGAGATAGGGGTAAGACTAGAAGGGGTGGATGGAGGGGAGACTGGGGTTAGTATATATTTTATGAAAGAAGAATATTTAATACAATATGTAAAACCTCTAGTACCATAAGTTAGTGTACCAAACTATCTAGCTATTTTAAAAAGTTGCTTTTATTCTGCAAGTAGATTTGACTTTGCTACAGTGCTCTGTAGGCCACCAGCACTGAAGACTGAGGACACTTGCCATTGATATTACAAAACACTTATAGCAGGTGACTTTCTATCATGAGAAGATATTCTTTACTTTGATAGTTAGAAGATCATTTGTTTATTTATTTGTCAACTTTTGATCTCTAGCATGAATTCATAAAGATGTAGACGAGAATGATAGCTAGTAAGTGGATCAAAAATATGTAGCCAGAATATTTTAAAATGTTTCTTGTAATTGGGTTGTATTTTCTTCATGATTGATTTTAATCAAATGATAAGTATATTTCTCCCATCCTTTTGATGGATTTCTTGTGGTCTTATTTCAAGTTAGCTGCTGTCAGAGTGCTAGGCACCCACAGAGATGAAAAGTTAGGAATGTTAACTTTCATAATCATTAAAATTCAAACCCCCTGTAGAAAGATACTGCTGCATTGAAACACCATCAGGAAACTTTAAAATATTAAATCAAAAATCTAAAGAGAAGTGTATGATAATGTCTTGTATTAAGTGTGTGCTTAAGGACAAAGGGCAGAAGAAAAATAGAAAGAGAAGACAGTGTGGTTTTGTTTGAGGGAAACACAAAGACAATTTCTGCTTAATGTTCAATTCACTCACTGCTTCACTAATCATTTAAGTTTACTAAGATTTAACAGTTTCCTAGGCTAATCTGCCTGAAACCCCTAAATATTAAAATCATGATTTTATTAGTTTGTGAGTAAGCTTTTAATATAATAAAACTTTCATTAAAAAGACTATCACTTTTTGAGAGACAATTATTATCCAGAAAGATAAGTTTATTTAGAAATTGCTCTAAGACTGTAGGCATATTTAGGTTTACTAATTTTTTCTGTGGGCCACTATCACTAAAGACTGAGAACGGAAAAATTGCCATTGATATTACAAAGCATTTATAGTAGGTAATTTTACTAAACCTGAGATGTATACATCATATACATATACACATATTTATACATATATATGTAAACATATCTTTATTATTGTTCATAACTGACCTTTACAAGCATCTTCAGTGTACTTTGCTCCTCCCCTTTAATTCCTCATTATTAGGTTTTCTTCCTCCTCCACAATTAAAGACCCTAACCTCCTAGTTTTTTTTCATTTTTCTAACAGTCAAAATACTTTCTTTTGAAAAATTACAATTAAAAATTAATTTTATCATGACAGAATTTTGCAGTACATGGTGACAATATACAATCTCACAACATGTCAAGATGCAATGATGAAGATTCTCCAGAATTCTCAACCTTAAAAAGAGCATATATATCACAATTTCTCTTTTCAAGATGTATGGATTATTATAGATGAGGCAGAATATATTTAAGAGTCTGTAGACATTGATGACTGCAAGAGGACCATCTTGAAGACACATAGCTGACAGAAATTGTGACAGCATTCAAAAAACTTTGCAAGTCACATAAAATCCAACACAAATGGCAGTGCTGTTCATAAAGCCGCATGACTTAGTTTATAACCTTTTAAAACTGGTAAAGTAGGTGAGGGTGAGGGTCAGTTTTCTTTAAGTAGAATGTCTATGGTAAGTAGACTATGTTCCTGGAGAAGTTCACAATTTGAAGAACAAATAAGCACCACAAATATGTCTTTATGGGTGCAGAGAAAGGTTGGTGAAAAGATCATAGTCTGGACAAGGAAGTGGAAGACAGAACTCAAGGACTTGGGAGAGTGGTGGAATTGACAAAGCACATGGTCCACTACTCAAAGAACCAACAAATTTATTTTAAAGGTCATTTTTCCCATGAATCATAGAATATCCTCTTGTACATGGTTCCAAACACATAGAAAAGTAGCATTACCTGTATAATTGATTATAATTACAAAACCACCTCTGCCTCAAAGGAAGTGCTAACCCAAAGAAGAAATCTAGATACTGTACAACTGACAAATATTATTATACAGAATCTGCCAGGAATCCAATTATAAAAATGTTGCAGTGAAAACAGACATAATCTATTATAATGCTTTTAGAAGTGAAGTGTATATAAATTATATCAAAAAATAGCTTCTATGAAGATGCTCCCCTCCCACACACCCACTCCCACCTCAACACCCTGGCATTCCTCTAAACTGGGTAAACAAACCTTTACAGGACCAAGTTCTTCTCCTCCTATTGATGTCAGACAAGGTCATCCTCTGCTACATATGCAGCTGGAGTCATGCCCCCTCCCCAGCCCATGTGAACTTCTTGGTTGTTGGTTTAGTGCTGTAGTCTCTGATGTCTGGAATCTGTCCAATTCAGCATTCTGATGACAAGCTTCACCATAACTATACATTCTGTAACATATATAAAACTCAATGTAAAACATTTTAGTAACAAAGAATATTTTTTGATCTTTTTTAATTTAGTTTTTCAGTTGGTCTACCTCTGTCAAATCTGATTCATATAACTCTGCAAAGCACACAGAACCGAATCATACCTTTTAAAAGAACAAAGATAAAACATTTCTCCTAAAATAGCTTGTCCTTTTGTTGGCAACTAAACTATCTTTTTTTTTGCATTCTTTCTCAGAGAAATAATATAAACACAAAACTCAACATCATATCTATTTTTAAAAGATATAAACGATTTAAACAATTAAGAAAATTATAAATCCTCACTAGCCAGCATCTGATGAGCCACATGGATTTAGCCAGATATTTAACAAAACAAACTAACTGACTATCACTTACAAATTAATAAGTAAGCAATTTGTAAGACCAGGACCATAATTTAAAGTATTTAAATCTGTCCAGCTTTCAATCTGGAGTGTCAGATCTTTATTTATTAATAACTTCCCTAATTTATGTCTGTGCACACTCTCTGTGGCACACAGATCCTTATCAATGATAAACTTTAACCTGCAAAAATCACCACTCTCTCTTGTAGTCAGTGACTAATATTCTATTTAATTTTGAACCAATGCTTTATACATTTACTAAGAAATTTTGTAAATCTAGAATCTTATTAGAAAGCATTTTGATCTGTTCTCTCTGTCTGGGGCGTCTTCATTTATTAATACCTAACCTAATATGTCTGTATTCACATTTATGGTAAACAGATTTCTATCTTAGTTCCAAACTGTTGGTGACAATTCCCATGTGATTCAGGTAAATTCTATACTCTCTTTTAACTAAAACAACAAACTTTACTTGTATATCAATTCTTTATACCATCCTAAAACAAACAAGTCTTATAACTTTTAAAAACATTTTATAATGAACTAAATAGCTCCTAATCTCTCTCTCTCTCTCTCTCTCTCTCTCTGTGTGTGTGTGTGTGTGATCACCTGTTTCTTAGCTGCCGGTTACTATAGCCTGCCAGCAGAGGCTGTCTCTGTTTCTTTTAAAGATCCCATGTTAGAGATATCACATGACCCAACACGATGCTTCCCCCCTGGTACTTGTAAAATGAAAGATTTCTAACCAACTATTAGGCTGATAGCCATAAACCTTTTTAGTGGATACTTGTCTAACCATTTGGTGTGTCACCTGTTGAAGTAAATATTAAAGTTATATATATATATATATATAACCTCTTTATCTGCCCCCACAGTTTCACCCTGCAGGCTCTGCTTCTAATTCAGATCTGCATTCACAGACTCTGTTCCTTGATCCAAGCTCTGCTCCCACAGTCTCACTCTGTCCACATTACTCTCATTCCTGGCATTATACTCTGCCTGCCCTACAGTCTCTGTCCTAAGGTGTTTTTTACCCTAAATCCCAACACAAACACAACTCTACTGCCCGATAGCTTTTCACTCAGGTTTATATATTCAAATCTCAATCCACAAATCCTCTACACAACAAGATTTCATCAAATGGATAAAGATACAAACTGCCCTTCTATATAAGATACAAGAACTATAAAATCCTTAAAGTGTTTATAGCTACATAACACCAATCAAGCCCACCTGGTTTAATTCACCTTTCCTGATCTCCATCTTGTAGCCTCTCTCTCTGTCCTCCCTTGTCCTCAGACCTCTGACTCTCTTTCCACTTCCCTTACCCTGCCCAATAACCTGCTCTTGCCTTTATTTTACTAATTAAAATGGGAAGGTATGTGACTAGGCAAACCTTTTTGGGGAAGTGGAATTAACTTTAAAATACAAGCTGCAGAACAATCTATAGTTTAGTCCCTGGAAAATATGGGCAGGGGAGTTCTGGCTGATTAATATTGTTGTCCTTCCTATGACATTGCAAAACCCTTTAACTCATTTTGTCCTTTCAATAACTTCTTCATTGAGGGCCTTATGCTCAGTCTGATGGTTAGCTTCAGGCATCTTAATCTGTATCAGTAAGGCTCTGGCATAGCCTCTCAGGAGGCATCCATATCAGGTTCCTGTCAGCAAGCACTTACTGGCATCAGTAATAGTGACTGGATTTAGTGGCTACATATGGGATGGATCCCAGATGTTTCCAGTGCAGTTCTCAAATACATAATAAAAGCAAACATCTTTCTGGAACATTTCTATGAACATATGATATGGGACAGCTTAGACTCAGTTCAATGGTCATCCTCATACCCTTGTAGCTTTGAAATGTGCAGTGAAGTATTAATTTCTATCCTGATGGAATTTGTTTTCTTAAGTGAATCACTTTTGTATGAAACACTGTTGTGAATTACTATCAATATCAAAGCACTGTTCACTTATTTTATAGTTGAAGATTAAGTTTACATGTTTTACAAATGAAAGCATTTGATTCTTAGGCTGATATGGAGATGTAAATTCAAATAGATCACACCAAATTGATTCCCAGTAATAAAAATATTAAGAGTATACAAAACCACAAAATATGATAAAATATATAATATACATATAATAAATGCATGTAGTACTCACCTGGATATATGTGAATCTAAGCATTATTAAGTAAACTGAAATATGAAGTAGTTGTCTAACATATACACAGGTGATTAGGTTGGGACAAGATCATTTGTACAACTCAAAATCTAAATTGCTGATATAGATTATTAAGTGGACATTTATATACTTAAACACAACATAGAAAATATAGCTCTTTGTTATTATGAAATGCTTCTTTTTACTAAATGTCTTTATTGTTGTGTCCAAATTTTCAACATTTTTTCTAATATAATTGTAGAGCCATTGTATATGTACACTTTATTTCTGATACACAAATTTTATATAAATGTGTTCATAAGAATTTATGTTTAAGATAGATATCAATAAAAATACCGTAGAATAAATTGTTCTTTTCTTCAAATACATAACAAGCGTAGGGTTAAATGCCCTCTTTATGTAAATATATCTATTAAGAAGACACAGAATAAAATGTCAAAGCTATAAAATTTGTCAATTCTGTGATCTAAGTATTCGTGAGTAATTAAAATGGAGACTACTCACATGTTAGTTTGTGTAGGTGCAACCCTGACATTTCCTTTGTGTAAGCAAAAATGTATCCATATATATTATATTTATTTTATACAGGTTTGTTTCCAGGGGCTTTTTCAGGGGCTACTCTGTGAGATCTATGCATATTCAAAATAAAATTAACTTATAACAATCTTAAATGTATTTATATGTTTAGAACAAATAGAAAACTCACATAAAAAGAAATTAAGCTTACTTTCAAAATCTCAGAGTACGTTAAAATATACACATGTATCTTAGCACTTGTAAAATCTTACTTAAAAATAAGTCACACAACTTGTGTTCCTTCGGGCCTTCCTGGTGTTAACATAAGAGCCATTGAAGTTGTTGGTTGTCTAAAATAGTTCCAGACTTTGCTGGGAATTTTAGATACTTTTTGGGAAGTCTGCAAAAAATAATCTGTAATTAAAGCACACAGAATAATACATAAACTCCCTCCTAAAAGAAAAGGTCACCATCATTTTGATTGTCATTGCTATAGTTTAGTCCTTGTTGGGAAGTATAATTTTTGTCAGGGACAACACCATAACACAATGGAGGAGTAAACTTAAGTTGTTTGAAATGTATGTTTAATCATGTGTTGAATTATATGATATAAATTCTGTTAACTGTTTTACAATTCAATTGATTCTGAACACATAAAGTAACTATAACTATATTATTCCAGCTGTTCTTGAACTTTCAGTGTTCCAGCATGAACTCCTCAACTATCTGATATTAAATACATATGTTTTTTGAGAAGGTGCTGTGAGATGTTGAGAAGAAGGTGTATTCTTTTCTTTTAGGATAATATGTTCTATAGATATCTATTAATTCCAGCTGGTTCATAGTCTCTGCTAGTTTTACAGTATCCTTGTTCAGTTTCTGTTTCCATGATCTGTTCATTGGTGAGAGTGTGGTATTAAAGTCTCCCACTATTGTTGTGTGAGGTAAAATGTAATTTTTGAGCTTTAGTAGGGTTCCTTTTATGAATATGTGTGCTTTTGTATTTGTAGCATATATGTTAATGATTGAGGATTCCTCCTGACAGATTTCCCCTGTAATAGGTAAAAAGTGACCTTCCTTATCTTTTTTGATAACTTTTGGTTTGAAAATATATTTTATTCGATATTAGAATAGTCACTCCATCTTGCTTCTTGGGGCCATTTGCTTGGAAGGATTTTCCCCATCCTTTTATTCTGAGATAGTATATATCTTTGTCTCTGGGATGGGTTTCCTGTATGCAGCAAAATTCTAGGTTTTGTTTATGTATCCAGGCTCATAGCCTATATCTTTTTATTGGGGAGTTGAGTCCATTTATGTTAATAGATATCAAGGAATAGTGGTTGCTGTTTCCTTCTATTGTTGCTTTGGTAGGTTGAATTGTCCCTGTGTGTCTTTCTTATTTTGGTTTTCTTGCTTAGAAGTTTTCTTGTTTTTATTATGAGGTGGTTCCCTTTATTGTATTGGGTTTTCAAACCTATAATTCGTTGCAGTGCTGGGTTTGTAGAAATACATTGTGTGAATTTAGTTTTGTCTTGGAATATCTTTGTCTTACCATCTATGGTAATTGATAGTTTTGCTGGGTATAGCAGCTTGGGCTAGCATTTGTGCTCTCTTAGGGTCTACATGATGTCTGTCCAGGCTCTTCTAGCATTCATAGTTTGTTAATAAATCGGGTATGATTCTGATTGCTCTGCCTTTATATGTGACACGACCTTTTTTCCTTACTGCTTTTAGTATTTATTCGTAGCTTTGGGCACTTGGTGTTTTGACTATTATGTGTCGGGAGGATTTGCTTTTTGGGTCCAAATTATTTGGAGTTCTGTAGGCTTCTTTTCTGCTAGTGGTCATCTCATTTTTAAGGGTAGGGAAGTTTTCTTCTACAATTTTGTTGAAGATTTTTACTGTGCCTCTTATTTGATATTCTTCTCCCTCTTCTATTCCTATTATCCTTAGGTTTTGTCTTCTCATTGTGTCCTGGATCTCCTGGACATTTTGAGTTAGGAGCTTTTTGATTTTTGAATCTTTTCTGACAGTTTTGTTTATGTTTTCAATGTTGTCTTTGATCACAGAAATTCTCTCTTCCATATTTTGTAGTCTGTTGGAGATGCTTGCATCTGTTACTCCTCATTTTTTTTTTTTTTTTAGGATTTCTACTTCTAGCGTTGTCTCTTTTAGTGTGTGTGTGTTTTTTTTTATTGCGTCCATACCTGTTTTGAATTTCTTCTTCCATTCGTTCATCTCTTTGATTCTCTTTTCTTCTAGGTCTTTGAGTTCTTTGAGTGTTTTTCTTGTTTCTTCTTTAAAAGCTTCTAATTCTTTATGCTTTTCCTCCCGTTCTTTTTTTAAGGATCTCTATCATCAACTTGATGTAGGATTTCGTGTCTGAGTCTTCATTTTTTGAAGTGTTTGGCACTCCGCTGTATGCTGTGACCTGAGAGCTGGGTGCTAGTGTTGCCAGGTTTTCTTGGTTTCTCTAGGGTACACTCTTTCGCTTTCCTCTTGCCATCTTGTTGTCAGTGACTGGTTTTTGCCTTTGCCTTGTACCTGGCCATTGTTCCTGGATTTCTGCTGTTTCTGGTGGCAGATGGTCTGAGCCCTGTTCTTTGCCACAATGCCGATGCCTCGCAACATATGGCCCAATGCTGGGTTCCTGGTCCCTCATTTGGGCAGGGTAGGGGCATGTTTTCTGTGTGCACTCTGCAGAGATCTATCTTCCCGCTGGGTAGTCGGGACCCCTTCTCACCAGGCCTCCATATCTGAGTCTCCCCTGGTCTCAGAATGAGCCTCAATCGATACAAGAAGATCGAAATACTCTTATGCCTCCTTTCAGATCAACATGGTCTAAGGCTGTTCTTTAATAACAACAAAGACAACAAAAAGCCCATATACACATGGAAACTAAACAATGCTCTATTAAATGATAGCAGGGTCAAAGAAAGAATAAAGAAAGAAATTACAAATTTTCTAGAATTCAAAGAAAATGAAGACAAAAAATACCCAAACCTATGGGATGCAATGAAAGCAGCACTGAGAAGAAAACTCATAGCTCTGAGTGCTTCCAAAAAGAAACTGGAGAGACCATACAATAGAAACCTGACAGCACAGTTGAAAACTCTAAAACATTATGAAGCAGATACACCTAAGAGGAGTAGAGGGCATGAAATAATCAAACTTAGGGCAGAAATAGACCAAATAGAATCAAAAAGAACCATTCAAAGAATCACCAAATCTAAAGCTGGTTCTTTGAAAAAAATTAACAAGATTGATAAACCCTTAGCCAGACTATGTAGAGGGCAAATACAGAGTGTCCAAATTAACAAAATCAGAAAGGAAAGTGGAGAAATAATGATTGAAACTGAGGAAATTTGAGAAATCATCAGATCCTACAAAAAAGCCTATACTAAACAAAGCTGGAAAATCTGGAGGAAATATATGAATTCCTAGAAAAATACAATATATGAAAGTTAAATGTGGACAGGGTAAATCATCTAACTAATCCCATAACACCTAAAAAAATAGAAGCAGTCATCAAAAGCCTCTGAAACAAAAAAGCCCTGGTCCAGATGGATTCAGTATAGAGTTTTATCAGAAATTTATTGACAACATAGTACCAATAGTTTTTAAACTATTTCACAAAACAGAATCTGATGGAACACTACCTAACTTTTTTTTGAGGCTACAATAACACTCGTTCCTAAACTACATAGAGACCCTACAAGGATAGAGAACTTCAGACCAATCTCAATTATGAATATTGATGCAAAAATACTCAAAAAAATCCTTGCAAATCGAATCCAAGAACACATCAAAATGTTAATTCACCATGATCAATTAGGATTCATCCCTAGAATGCAGGAAAGATTAATACCAGAAAATCTATCAATGTAATCCACCATGTAATCCAACTCAAAAAAAAAAAAAAAAAAAAAAAAAAAAAACCCTCAATTTCTTTCTTTAGAAGTTTGAAGTTCTTGTCATACAGGTCCTTATCTTGCTTAGTTAGAGTCACACCAAAGTATTTCATAGTTTTTGTAACGATTGTGAAGGGTACATTTTCCCTAATTTCTTCCTTCAAATGTTTGTCCTTTGAGTACAGGAAGGCTACTGATTTGTTTGAGTTAATTTTGTATCCAGCCACTTTGCTGAACTTGTTTATCAGCTGTAGGAATTCTCTGGTGGAATTTTTGGGGTCACACAAGTACACTATCATGTCATCGGCAAAGAGTGATGTTTTGATCTCTTCTTTTCCGTTTGTATCCCCTTGATTTCCTTTTGCTGTCTAATTGCTCCAGCCAGGACTTCCAGTACTATGTTGAATAGGTAGAGGGAGAGTGGGCAGCCTTGTCGAGTCCCTGATTTTAGTGGGATTGCTTCAAGTTTCTCGCCATTAAGTTTGATGTTGGCTGTTGGTTTGCTGTATATTGCTTTTATTATGTTTAAGTATGGGCCTTGGATTCCTGTTCTTTCCAGGACTTTTAACATAAAGGGGTGTTGGATTTTGTCAAATGTTTTCTCAGCATCTAGTGAGATGACCATGTGATTTTGGTCTTTGAGTTTGTTTATATGGTGGATTACATTGATGGATTTCCTTATGTTAAACCATCCCTGCATCCCAGGGATGAAGCCTACTTGGTCATGATGAATGATCGTTTTGATGTGTTCTTGGATTCAGTTTGCAAGGATTTTGTTGAGTATTTTTGCATCAATGTTCATAAGTGAGATTGGTCTGAAGTTCTCTTTCCTTGTAGGGTCTTTGCGTGGTTTAGGTACGAGGGTTATTGTAGCCTCAAAAAATGAGTTGGGTAATATTCCATCTGATTCTATCTTTTGGAATAGTTTGTCGAGTATTGGTGTTATATCCTCAATAAAACTCTGTTAAAATTCTGCACTGAACCCGTCTGGACCTGGGCTTTTTTTGGTTGGGAGGCTTTTGATGACTATTTCTTTAGGTGTTATAGGGTTATTTAAATGGTTTACTTGGTCTTGGTTTAACTTTGGGACCTTGTATCTGTCTAGGAATTCATCCATTTCCTCCAGATTTTCCAATTTTGTGGAGTATAAGTTTTTGTAGTAGGATCTAATGATATCTTGAATTTTCTCAGTTTCAGTTGTTATGTCCCCACTTTCCTTTCTAATTTTGTTAATTTGGAAACTCTCTCTTTGCCCTCTATTTAGTCTGGCTAGGGGGTTTATCAATCTTGTTGATTTTCTCAAAGAACCAGCTCTTGGTTTTGTTGATTTTTTCAATGGTTCTTTTTGTTTCTATTAGGTCTATTTCTGCCCTATTTTTGATTATTTCTTGCCGTCTATTTTTTTTTGGGGGTATATCTGCTTCCTTTTGTTCTAGGGCTTTTAGCTGTGCTGTCAGGTTGCTGATGTGAGCTCTCTCCAATTTCTTTTTGGAAGCACTAAGGGCTATGAATTTTTCTCTCAATACTGCTTTCATTGCATCCCATAGTTTTGGGTATATTTTGTTTTCGTTTTCGTTGAATTCTAGAAAATCCTTAATTTCTTTCTTTATTTCTTCTTTGACCCTGCTATCCTTTAACAGAGCATCATTTAGTTTCCATGTGTATGTGGGCTTTTTGTTGTCTTTGTTGTTGTTAAAGACCAGCCGTTGACCATGGTGATCTGAGAGGATGCATGGGAGTATTTCAATCTTCTTATATCGATGGAGGCTCGTTCTGTGTCCAATTATGTGGTCAATTTTCGAGAAGGTGCCATGGGGTGGTGAGAAGAAGGTGTATTCTTTTACTTAGAACTTCAAACCTCTAAAGAAAGAATTGAGGAGGATCCCAGAAAATAAAAAGATCTCCCATGCTCATGGATTGGAAGGATCAATATTTTAAAAATGGCCATCTTACCAAAAGCAATCTACAGATTCAATGTAGTCCCCCTCAAAATTCCAACCCAGTTATTCATTGAGTTGGAAAGAGCAATGTGCAATTTCATCTGGAAAAACAAAAGACCTAGAATAGCAAAATTCATCCTCAACAACAAGAAAACATCTGCGGGAATCACTATCTGTGACCACAAGCTATTGTACAAGGAATTGTGATGAAAATGGCATGGTACTGGTACAGAAATAGGCATGTGGATCAATGGAATAGAATAGAAGATCCAGAAATGAGCCCTCATGTATATGGTCACCTGATTTTTGACAAAAGAGCAGTAAACATTCAATGGAAAAAGGACAGCCTATTCAACAAATGGTGCTGGTCCAACTGGCACTCAGCATACAAAAGAATGAAAATAGACCTGTTCTTATCTCCTTGTACAAAGCTCAAGTGTAAGTGGATCAAAGATTTCCACATTAAACCAGATACACTGAAACTATTAGATGAGAACTTAGGGAAAACCTTAGAACACATAGGTACAGAAGAAAATTTCCAGAACAAAACACCAATGGCTCAAGCTCTAAGGTCAAAGATTAACAAATGGGACTCAATGAGATTGCAAAGTTTCTGTAAGGCTAAAGACATCCTCAAGAAAACAAAATGGCAACCAACAGAATGGGAAAAGATCTTTACCAACACCACATCAGATAGAGGCCTAATATCCAAGGTGTACAAGGAACTCAAAAAGCTAGATAGCAGAGAATCAAATAACCCTATTAAAAAATGGGGTACAGAGCTAAACAAAACTTTTTCAGTTGAGAAACACCGAATGGCTGAGAAACACCTGAAGAATTGCTCGACATCCTTAGCCATCAGGGAAATGCAAATCAAAACAACCCTGAGATTCCACCTCACACCAGTCAGATTGGCCAAGATCCAAAACTCTGATGACAGCAGATGCTGGTGAGGCTGTGGAGAAAGAGGAACACTTCTCCACTGTTGGTGGGGTTGCAAGCTAATACAACCACTCTGGATATCCGTCTGGCGATACCTCAGAAAATTGGATATAGTACTTGTAAGGAAAAGATGACGGGGCACCAATGAAAGGAAAAGTCACAGGGCACCAATGTTGTGAAAGGATGACGATCCGAGTCACGGCACCAATGTTATGGGAAGGATGAAGAGAGTGGGGGGCATATGGCCCATGGAGGTGCGGCGAGGCCTGAGGGCAAGGGAGATGCCTCTGAGGGGGTCCATGTTGGGAATCCCTTCCCTGAGGGACCAGCCACACAACAGTATAGTACGGAATAGAGTTTATTCAGGTCATGGGAGAGTTAAGAGGGTGGTAGAGGCAGAGAGAGAGAAGTAGAGGAGTAGAGGAGTAGCAGCCGGCCATGAGCACGTGGGACAGAGAGGGGGGAAGGGAAGGGAAGAGGGAGGCTGCAAGAGCACCAGGGCAGGAGAGGCCAAGAGAGAGAGGAGGGGTCAAGCAGCTCCTTTTATAGTGTCAGGTCACTGGGGCGGAGCATACCTGGCCACTGCTGGGTAATTGAGGGGTGGGGTATACCTGGCTGTTGCTAGGTAACTGAGAGGTGGGGTTTACAGAGTCCCAACATTCCCCCATTTTTGTTTAATTAAAAAGAAAAATTAGAGGCGATGGTGGACCAGGAATAGGGTCGTTGTGATCTCTTGACTGCTTCATGCTTGTTTTGGGGCGATGTTTTTAGAGTCCAGAAAAGTGGGGGTAGGGCTATTTGTCCAGTCTTAAGAGTTGGCTGTTTTCTTGTTGTCCAGGGTCTGTGGAACCATCTGAGGATAGGCCAGAAGTAACAGGTCCAGTGGAAGCATCTGTGTCTGTGAGAGAAGGCTGAAGCATCTGTAGGTTGTTTCTCTGGAGCTGTTCTAGATGTAATAAACACCTGGACTTGACAAGATGCTGGAACACACATATGTATACATTATAGGTAGAGATTAAGTACATTTGGTTTGGAAGAAAGAAAGAAATTTTAGGAGCAGTCCTAATGCTGCCATTCCTCCCCTTTTCTTATTATAAAAAGGAGAAAAAAGGGAGGGGGAGGCCGATGGTGAAAGGGGAATAGGGGCGTCGAGTCTCATTGGCTACTTCCTGCTGTCTTGGGGCGTCGTAAGGGGGTGCAGCTGGCTTTCACCATCGGGATCCACCTGGCAGATGTTCACATCAGGCTCCTCTATTGACAGTGGCTGGTAGTCCTGTAACAGGAACTAATTAATAGTTTGATTAGAAATTTTTTGTCTGTCGTTGAAGTAGACAGAAGATTGATAAGGTTTGGAGCAAATTACTATAATGTGTCCCGGATATTTTAAAATGACTTGCCATGCCATGAAGAGGGATAGGGGAAAGTTGTGGAGTCATGGCAACATCAGAGTCAGGGCAGCTGAATGTTGATAGTACTTACAGGGGGGACTCTGGCTGGTTTTTTACAGTAGAGCTTACCAACAACTTCTGTCTCCCACCTGGGATCTCATGGATCTTGTATGTGGTAAAAGAGCTGCAGATGTCTCAAGAATCACCTTAAAAGGGTCCTGGTAGGGTCTAGTAATTGGATGACAATAGAAGAGTGTTTAGCAACAGACTCGGGGGTCTACCTGATAAGCTGGTAAAGGAAACATGTTTGTGTTAATAGGTTGACTGGATAGAAGAAGAGGGGTTGCTAGCGAGCTTGGGTTCAGGCAAATGGGGGGAGCAAAGGAAATAGAGGTTCCCAACTTAGCTAGATCTCTTCTCTAATAAAGGGACAGGACATGTTGGCACTACCAAAAGGAATGACTGAGAGGTGCACTCCTAAAAATGTAAGTAAGTGCTGGAATCTGGTGAGGAAGGTAAGGTGTCTTCTTACCCGACAATAGGAAAATGGGAGGGAGAAGTAGGTCCCCAAAACTCCATCAGGACCGAGTAAGTGGCCCCAGTGCCCAAGAAGAAGGAGATGGGCTGCTCACATAGCATGATAGCTACCCGTGGCTTCCTGTTCGCGATGGCAGTGGTCAGGTCAAGGGAGCCTGGGCCTCTTCAGTTGTCCATAGCCAAGCCTAGAAGGCTGGAGGGTTATTTGGGCGTGATGTCCCTCTGTCTTGTGTGACACAGGGCAATCGACAGCCCAATGTTCCTCTGGATCATACTTAGGACACGGCCTCTTGGCTTGTGAGTTGCTGGAGCAAGCTTTTACCCAATGACCTGTTGACCACATCTGTAGAAGGGGCCTGGTGGTGTAGCTGTGGCTGGGGCTGGTCGGGAAGCCTTTGCCAGCATATGGTATTTGTGAGCCTTTTTACCTTTCCCATGGTACACTTTAAAGGCCAGCACCAAGACTTCTGCCTGTGGAGTTAGGGGTCCCCTCTCAAGCTTTTAAGCTAGTCTCTTATGTCGGGGTAGTTCTGGAAAAAGAAATAGGTCATTAGAAGTTGTTTACCTTTTGGGTTTTTAGGGTCTAATTTAGTGTCTATCTGTTTGATGGATCTCGTCTGCATGCATTTTTTCTGCTCCCAAACTCGCTGGCTTTCCTCAGGAAGTAAATTATTAGTGAGACTTACAGTAAAGCATAGAACATCAGACTATAAGATTGCGGCACAGAAGAGGACAGAAAGGGAGGAAAGGGGCACCGGCAGTGGTTCTGGAGGCCGGGTGGTGTGTCCACGTCCACATGTGAGTCTGGCTGTGGAGGGGAGTTTTGAAAAGCTTAGAATAACATGAATAGAAGCTGAGGTAGAGGTTTGGATCTTGCGGCGATGGCTAGTTGGCTGGATCGAGAGCTGTGGTGTCATTTGCCTTATTGCCTCATTGCTAAAAGGCGCTGGATGGGGCTACAAGAACACAGAGAAGGATTAGAGCGGAGATAGATAAATGCCTGTACACAGGGAACCTCTTTCCATTTACCAGATCGTTGGCAGTATGAGTGGAGGTCTCGTAAAATTAACGAGTCTAGGGTGCCATTTTGAGTCATTATCTAGTAGATACTGAGTCCAAACATTGTTGTAGAGGTGTATCAATTTAGATGACTTTAGCTGAGGTGTCAGTGTTAGAGATTTGGAATTTTCCAGGAGACATCCCAGTGGGGAGCCTGGTGACCCGTTTTGAGACATTGAGTTGTCCATTGGGAAGGTACAGGGAGGGGGCTACGGAGCCATCCAATCCAGCGTCCCAGTGGATGAAACTCGGTAGAAAAGTTTCGCCTATGCGCAGGGGTCGAGGGTCGTCACTCGGACTCCTGGTGGCTTCGCCAGATCCCGGATCTGGCAGAGAGTGCCCTCGCCAGGCCTGGACTTCGGCTGAGTGAACCGGCTGCTAGAGCCCTGGGGGAAGGGAAAAAGTGAAGGGCACTCCCGACGAGCTTCTCAATGGTCAATGTCTCAAAACTGTGGCTATAGAGAAGTAACCCTCTTTGCCCGCAAAAGCTGGCCAGGCCTTTTTGGGAAATCGGGGATTCTCTCCACCAACTGGAGTGACAATCCCTACCAATTTGCCGATGTTTGTGCGGGAGCCTTAGCCACGATCTGGTATCAGGAAAAGTGAAACCGTGGTGTGTGGCTGATCTATCTCAGCAGCCCACGTGGCGGGAGCTACTGGCACACATGGTGGAGCAGTGGCCAGCAAGTGTCTAGAGCTTCAGTAATGGCGACAACTCACGTGTTGGAAGTCTGTGAGTTGGGCAGCTGTTGGCAGATCAGCCGTGGCGGCAGATGGGGAGGCAGCTGTGGCACATGACGGCGGCAGCGGTAGCAGCAGCGGCGGCAGGGAGATGGCGGCGGGAGACGGTCACTGCGGCAGTCAGAGTAACAAGAGACAGTACGGGAACTCGAGGCAGTGGCGTCCGTTAAGAGAATAGGCAACCGCAGCGCCAGCCATGTAGCCAAGGCTATGCCGAGCCCAATGGGGTGGGCCAGGGTGGCCGGCAAGGACTGGTCGAGAGAAAATCTAGGTCCCTATGCGGGTTTGGCTTAACTATCTCAGTAAAGAAAGAAAAATTTTAGATGTACATTTGAAACCCACATTTGAAATCTAGAGGAATCCCACCTTTTAGAATAGGTAGTGAGCTTTAGGCAGATGTACTTATCTGGGTGGAGTCTTATTTGGTCTATTGGAGGTAGATCTGATTGTAGCTTATAAGAGATAACAACATGAGTTAACAACATAAACATTTTTAAGATGAGCCTTTATGGAGCAGAAGGAGCAAGAATTGTATGTAGTGGAAAAGGAAGTTTAGCAAGAGGAAACATGAAGCATTAATGGAACAAGAGCTTACTTAAGAAAGTAACCATATATCTGAGCTACTTGTTAGAAAATAGAAATCTGTTTTTTTTTTTTTTTTTTTGGTTAAACTGCAGTTACCTTAGCTGTCAATGCAGCCAGAAATCTGGCTTAGAATAAATAAAACTTTTAATCTAGCAGGCAGAATAAGATTAAAAGTAATAAAGGGAAACAAAACATGCATGAGACAGGCACACAGGTGAGAAAGTGCAGTTGGGGCACTGGAGGCACTCACATACAGGGAGGGGGTTTGGTACTATGGCAGCAGGGTAAGGCTAGCAGTTCAGGCCAGGGGGAGGGCCAGCCCGCCCCTCAGTGGGCAGGGGAGTACCTGTGCTGCCGCCATGGCAGGGGACCACGTGTGTGATCTGCTAGGCAGGAGGCTGCTTACTAGGAGGCCTGCTTTCATGGTTTCCCTAGGGACTGCCAGCAGGGCCAGGGTCCCTGCAGAAACCCAATCGCCACCCTTCTGCTCCCTGCCCCTAGGGAGCAGCCAGAACCTGGGGCACTAGGCCCACAGCACATCAGCCTGCTCTGAAGCTCCTGCGGGAGCTGTGTCGCTGGCTGCTGCTCCTTTCAGGAAGCCCACCTACTGGCAGGCTCTACTAGCTCTGGATTCCTGCAGCAGGCCCAAGCAACCAAGGCTGAGCCTTCCGCAGGACCAGATGCCTGCCTACTGGGCCCCAGCGGACAAACTGAGTCTGGGACAGAGACCAGGATGGAGAAAGCACACATGGGATGGGAACAGCTAGGTCTAGCAAACAGTCTCAAGCAGAGGCTAGGAGCAGGGCCAGACCTTCACACAGAACAGATAGCTAGAAAGGGAGTGCAGTTTATTGCTTTCTGATCACTGTAAATTAAGCTAAAGCATCTCAGGAAATAGGGACAAAGGCGGCGAAAACAATCCCATGGCTGAGGGTAGGTATAGCTGCCATGGGGGCGCAAAACTCGGAGGCTGTGCTCCAAGGAGGTGGCCCATGGGTGAGAGTCAGCAATGGGGTTAAAGCGGAGGCAGCGCTCCTTGGAGGCAGTGTTCCAGAATGAGATCCAGGCCTGGCCTGGGTCTAGTAAAAAGAGAGGGGGGTCCCAAGGGTAAAAAAATCTTAGAATGAGGGTCAGTAAAAGCATCTGTCCTCAGGGGTAGTTCAGGAACACTTCCCTGGGACCTCTTGGATGCTTACTCTGACCGATGTGGGGAGGGAGCTTACCGGGTCTTGAGCTAGTGAGCATCGGGATGCGAACCTGCATATTCTTGAGGCACTGGCACCAATCCAAGGTTGTTAAAAATCACAGAATGAAAGGAAAGAGAGGTCTGGTCATGAGGAAATCTAACATCCTCACACGGGGCACCAATGTAAGGAAAAGATGACGGGGCACCAATGAAAGGAAAAGTCACAGGGCACCAATGTTGTGAAAGGATGACAATCCGACTCACGGCACCAATGTTATGGGAAGGATGAAGAGAGTGGGGGGCATATGGCCCATGGAGGTGCGGCGAGGCCTGAGGGCAAGGGAGATGCCTCTGAGGGGTCCATGTTGGGAATCCCTTCCCTGAGGGACCAGCCACACAACAGTATAGTACGGAATAGAGTTTATTCAGGTCATGGGAGAGTTAAGAGGGTGGTAGAGGCAGAGAGAGAGAAGTAGAGGAGTAGAAGAGTAGAGGCCGGCCATGAGCACGTGGGACAGAGAGGGGGGAAGGGAAGGGAAGAGGGAGGCTGCAAGAGCACCAGGGCAGGAGAGGCCAAGAGAGAGAGGAGGGGTCAAGCAGCTCCTTTTATAGTGTCAAGTCACTGGGGCGGAGCATACCTGGCCACTGCTGGGTAATTGAGGGGTGGGGTATACCTGGCTGTTGCTAGGTAACTGAGAGGTGGGGTTTACAGAATCCCAACAGTACTACCTGAAGAACCAGCTATTCCACTTCTGGGCATATACCCCAGAGACACTTTAATACACAACAAAGATATATGCACGACAATGTTCATAGCGGCTCTATTTATAATAGCCAGAAGCTGGAAGGAACCCAGATGTCCTTCAGAAGATGAATGGATACAAAAATTGTGGTACATATGCACAATGGAATACTACTCAGCAACCAGAAACAATGACTTAACCAAATTCTTAAGAAAATGGCTGCATCTAGAGAATATCATCCTGAGTGAGATAACCCAGTCACAAAAAAACACACATAATTTGCAGTCACTGATAGTGGGATGCTAACCCCAGAGGCTTGCACTCCCGCAGAAACAACTCACAGACTGTCTGAAGTCCAAGAAATAAAGAAAACAAAAAAATATACATATATTTACAAAACAAGAAAACTTTGACTATTTCCATGTTGCGTTCTGTTTTGCATGTACTTTACGCTTATTGTAACTATTAGGTTTTCAATGCATACTGTCAAGCCCTTGAAATAAATCAAGTACTGACTAAAAAAATATATTCACATGGTTTTATGTAAAAATTATTTCAATGTCTGAAAAAACAGTACTGACAAAAATGTATAATTTTAAGCAAAAAATGTGTAAAATCTGTACATTTATCTTTGTTTTGTAAAATAAAGTCATTAAAAAAAACAAAATAAACCAGTGAAACAAAAAAAAAAAAAAAAAACATGGATATCTCACTAGATGCTGAAAAAATATTTTACAAAATCCAATACCACTTCATGTTAAAGTTTTGGAAAGAACAGGAATCCAAGGCCCATACCTAAACATAATAAAAGCAATATACAGCAAACCAACAGCCAGCATCAAACTTAATTGTAGGAAACTTGAAGCAATCCCACTAAAATCAGGGACTCGACAAGGCTGCCCACTCTCCCCCTACCTATTCAACAAGGTCCTGGAAGTCCTGGCCAGATCAATTAGTCAGCAAAAGGAAATAAAAGAGATACAAATATGAAAGGAAGAAGTAAAAACATCACTATTTGCCGATAACATGATAGTGTATTTAAGCGACTTCACAACTTACACTAGAGAACTTCTACAGCTGATAAAAAATTCAGCAAAGTGTCTGGATATAACATTAATTCAAACAAATCTGTAGCCTTCCTATATTCAAATTCAAACATGTAGAGAAAGAAATTAGGGAAAATAAACACTTTACAATAGTCACAAAAACTATGAAATACGTTGGTGTGACTCAAACTAAGCAAGTGAATGACCTGTATGAAAAGAACTTCAAACCTCTAAGAAAGAAATCCAAGAAGATCTCAGAAAATGTAAAGATCTCCCATGCTCATGGATTGGAAGGATCAACATTTTAAAAATGGCCATCTTACCAAAAGCAATCTACAGATTCAATGTAGTCCCCCTCAAAATTCCAACCCAGTTATTCATTGAGTTGGAAAGAGCAATGTGCAATTTCATCTGGAAAAACAAAAGACCTAGAATAGCGAAATCCATCCTCAACAACAAGAAAACATGTGAGGGAATCACTATTCCTGACCACAAGCTCTATTACAAGGAATTGTGATGAAAATGGCATGATACTGGTACAGAAATAGGCACGTGGATCAATTAAATAGAATAGAAGGTCCAGAAATAAAGCCTCACATATATTGTCACCTGATTTTGACAAAGGAGCTTCACAGAAATGTAACATAAAAGCCTTTTAAACCAGGTACACTGAAACTAGTAGATGAGAAAGTAGGGAAACCCTTAGAACACATAGGAACAGGAGAAAATTTTCTGAACAAAACACCAATGGCTCAAACTCTAGGGTCAACAATTGGCAAATGGAACTTAATGAGATTAGATAGTTTTTATAAGCCTAAAGACACTGTCAAGAAAACAAAATGACAGCCAACAGAGTTGGAAAAGTTCTTTACCAACCCCACATCAGAGAGAGGCCTAATATCCAAGGTATACAAAGAACTCAAAAAGCTAGACACCAGAGAATTTAACCACCCTATTAAAAATGGGGTACAGACTTAAACAAGAAGTCTCAATGGAGAAATTTTGAATGGCTGAGAAACATCTAAGGAAGTGCTAAACATCCTTAGCCATCAGGGAAATGCAAATCAAAACAACCCTGTGATTACACCTCACACCAGTCAGATTGGTCATGATCCAAATCTCAGATGACAACAATTGCTGGTGAGGATGACAAGAAAGAGGAACACTTCTCCACTGCTGGTGGGGTTGTAAACTGATACAACCACTCTGGAAATCATGTTGGCGGTTCCTCAGAAAAATGGACATAGGACTACCTGAAGACCCAGTTAATCCACTTCTGGGCATTTATCCCAGAGATGCTCTAACATACAAGGAAGATACTTGCACCACAATGTTCATTGCAGCTTTATTTATAATAGACAGAAGCTGTAAAGAACCCAGATGTCCTTCAGTAGATGAATTGATACAAACATTGTGGTACATTTACACAATGGAGAACTACTTAGTTATCAGAAACAATTGCTTACCAAAATTCTTAAGAAGATAGATGCATCTAGTGAATATCTTCCTTAGTGAGATAACCCAGTCAGAAAAGGACAGACATAATATGAAGTCACTGATAATGGAATACTAACCCCAGAAATCTCAGAACACCCCAGAAACAACTCACAAACTGTGTGAAGTTCGAAATATATATATTTTAATTAAAATAGAACTGTATCACATCTCCCTTTCCTTGTTACAGCTCCTCCTAGTTTCTCTCCTATCCTCTCAAATTAATAGCCTCTTTTTCTATATTATTGTTACGTATATACATATGTGTATGTATATGTACCCACAAATACTTAATTACAATCTTAAAAATGTTTTCATATACTTTTATGCAAAAATGAAAATTTGTACATTTATATTTGTTTTTTTAAATAAAGTGAAAAAAAGAAAAAAAGAAATATGTCATTACTTTGTACAATGTAGAAAACTTCCAACTTGAGAATCTATATATTTTGTAAAATGAGTACAAGCTTTGTTATTGTTACTGATCAATGGGCATGTAGATGAAAAAATAAATATAGTATGTTATTCTAAATTCATTTTTTCTTATTTGGTTTGATTTGAAATAAAGGTTTATAATTTTAATGAGATAAAAGTAGAGTATTTTAAATTTATATTTTTCCTCTAAAATTTAGTAATTTGTGTTGAAGATAGTTGTTTTAAGAATCAAAGTGTAAGGAAAGTATAAGAGATTAAGTATGCAAACAATTTGCAAGAATTAAAAACTTCATAAAACATAGAATAATTATGAGTTAACCCTTCAGAGTTTTATGTATGTAATGATAAATGATAGAAAATAAAATAATGTCTTCAGTGTGATTTTAGAGTCATTCAACAAGAAGGAAATATAGCTATACCAAGAGATAGTTATAAATCTTGGAGACAAGTCTAAAACTGTCAATTTAGTAAATCAGCATAATTTTAAGCAATGATTATTTGTCCATATAACCACAGATAATTGAAGTTCTTATTCCCCAGATCAAGAAAGCTTTTTTTTTTTGCAATACATAAAGACTATTCCACAAAATTACAACTAATCACATTGCTGACTTGTAAAGCCCATTCTCAAGAGAGGTTTTATACAGTATAAACCCACACCTGAAAACTTAAGGAACATTGCCGAAGAGAGTGCAGAATATTGAAAGAGTCAGATGGTCACAGATTTTCATATGAGAATGTACCTTCTAGTAATATAAAATTGATACCTAGAAAGTCTCACCAACAAGGTGGCCTAAATTTTATATGAACAAACACAACAATAGACATTTCATTGTGTATTTGTGTAAGAGGGGACTAAGGAAGAATGGTAATGTAAGAAGTACAGTCTTACTCAAGAAACAGTAAACCAATATTTTATATAATACCAAATGGATTTTGCCAACAGATGGCTGAATTATATACATTTACATAAAGTATATAACAATAATTGAAGAGTAAGAGGCCATGTATTTGAAAAAGAGGAAGGATAGGTATGTGAAGGCATGTAGAGAGAAAGGAATAAGATGAAGTGATATGTTATATCCTAAAGGATGAGATAAATGTTTTTTTAAACTTTAGAGAAGTGTATTGTGCTTACTAATAAAAAATGAACATTTTTATATACATATGTACACACATTCACACACATTTACATGAATATAAGAGGTTACTTACAAGAAAAAAACATTTTATTGAGTGCAAGAATAAAAGAGGGGAGATATAATGTAAAAATTTAGACCCTACAACATGTTCCAGAATTCTTGCAGGAGCCCCTTACACTAGTGGTATCCAGAATACCATTCAGACTCTATGCACAGCTATCCAAAAGTTCATGAGAGTTCACTGAGCATTTCCCAACAACACATCCTTTCTTCAACTTCATATCCAGGCTCACAAGTCTGGCAAAATTCCCCTGCTCTATAGGCCACACCTCTACCTGGAACTCCAGAACCCCAGATATCCTCAGGGCTCTCAAAACCCCAACAAAGGCATTCTATCAGGCTTTCTAAACACAGAATTACAGGTCATTCAGTCCAGAAAACCATAAAGCCATCAAACAAACAAACAAATCAAGGGAAAAACATCCATCATGCAAAGATAAGCTCAGAAATCAGCAACTAAACTTATAATTACTTAAAAACCAGAATCCTAGAAGCCAACATAAAAACACAATCAACAACTATCAGGTCAATATGCTGTCGATGGAGATGAGTGTTCTACTACAGCAAATTCTGAGTAGTCTAACAGAAGTGAAGTAAAAGAAAATGATCTTTAACTTTATTAAAATGACAGAAATTCTTAAAAATAAATCAGGAAATCTCTTAACAAAATTCAGAAAAACACAAACAAGTGCGGTAAATAAAATAATTACTTAAAGAAAGCCAAAACCACACATACAAGAGTAATGTTTTTAATGAAAGCCAGAAACATACAAACAAACCATCCACAACAAAATGAACATGTACAGAATTAAAGGAAATAAATAAAATTGTTCAAGAACTGAAAATAGAAATAAAATCAATAAGGAAAACACAAACTAATGATATCCTAGAGATAACAAAAATCTAGGCAAAGAAACAGGAACTAATCTGTCAGTAAAACAGGTCCAAAAAAAAAAAAAAAAAAAAAAAAAACCACCAAAAACAAAGAAACAAACAAACAACATCACAAGGAGGCTAACTAGATTCATGAAAACCTAAGAATAAAATAACTATACACCAGCAAAACCAAATGAAGGGTCACACACATGAGTATGCATGCACACACACACACACACACACACACACACACACACACACACATACACACACACATACACAAACACACACACATACACATACTACCACCACTACCAACAGCAACAACAAAAAAACAGAAGTTAAAAATCAGTGCTCATTAATACCTTTCAATATCAACATAGGCTAACAGAATGGATTTAATAACATATCCATCCTTCTGCTTCTTACATACCTCAACATTATAGACATATATTAACTCAGAGAAAAGGATTAGAAAAAAGTTTTCCAAACAAATTGACCCAGAAACCAAGCTCGTATAGTCATTCTGATATTTATCAAAATAGACTTCCAACCAAAATTTATCAAAGAGATTGGGGTCATAAAATGAAAAATATATTAAGATTACATCTAAATTCTGAACATCTATGCTCCAAACACAAAAGCACCAAGCTTTATTAAAGAAACGTTACTAACATTTACATTACACATTGAACTTCACACATTGATAGTGAGAGACTTCAATACCTGATTCTCAGCAACAGAACAGGTCATCCAAATAAAAACTAAACAGAGAAGTAATGGAGAAAACAGATGTTATAACTCACATAGCCTGAACAGCTGTCTACAGAACTTTTCATATAAATACAAAAGAATATACCTTCCGCTCAGAATCTGATAAAAATTTCTCCAAAATTGACCATATATTTTGTCACAAAGGTAGCCTCAACAAATACAAGAAAATTATGAAAACTCCATGTGCTCTTTCAGACCAGCTGAGATTTAAGCTTTATTTCAACAGCAGCCAAAACAAAAGAAAGCATACAAACTTATAGAAACCGAATAACTACTGGGTAAAGGGAAAAATAAAGAATGAAATTAAAGGCTTCCTAGAATTCAAGGAAAATGAAGGCACACCATAGCCAATCTGAAGAAACACACTGAAAGCAGTGAAAAGAGGAACATTCATCGCACTAAGTGGCTCCATAAAGAAATTACAGGGAAGTCAACTGGCAACATAACAGCACACCTGAAAGCTCCAGAAAAAAAGGAAGCAAACACCCACAAGTAGAAGGTGGCAGGAAATAATCAAACTAGGGTCCAAATTCAATGAAATACAAAGAGAACAATGCAAAGAATCAAAGAAATAAAGAGTTGGTTATTTGAGTAAATCAACAATATAAAACATTACCACACTCACTAAAAGGCAGAGAGAGAATAGTAAAATTGATAAAATCAGAAACAAAAAGAGATCATAACTACAGACAGTGAAGAAATCCAAAGGATCATTAGTTAGTTCTGTAAAAGCTTGTACTCCACAACATTAGAAAATGTGAAAGAAATGACATTTTAAGAATAAGAAGAGTTAATCAAGACCAGATAAAAAATTTGAAAAGAACTAGAAGCCCCAAGGTAATAGAAACAGTCATTAAAAGTTTCTCATCCTTAAAAAGCCCAGGGACAGATAATTTTAGTGCAGAACTCTACCATATTTTCAAAGAAAACTAATACTTAAATTATTCCAAAAATTCAAACCAAAGGAATATTGCCAAATGAATTTTATGAGGCCATAGTCACACTAAGAGCCAAATCACATGAAAATTCAATAAATTGTGTTACTGTGCAATTTCACTCATGAACATAAATATAAAATACTTAATAAAATACTTAGAAAGCAAACCCAAGAATACATTCAGAATATCAAATCCCATAATCAAATAGGCTCTATTACAGAGATATAGAAATGGTTCAACATAAAATTCAGTCAATATACTCCTCCATGTAAACAACTGGAAAAAACCTACACAATCTTATTAAAGATGTTAGAAAAACCTTTCATCTTATTTTATATCACCCTCATGATGAAAGTCTTGGAGATATTAGGGATATAAAGCACATACATAATGCAAACACACAGAGACACACACAGATGCACACACACACACACACACACACACACACACACAGACAATATACAACAAGTCAATAGTCAACATCAAATTTAACGTAGAGACATTCACAGTAATTACACTAAAATCAGGGACAAGACAAGGCTGTCCACTCTTTTTATATGTATTTATTTATTTATATAATCAAAGTTCTAGCTGGAACAAGAAGACAACTGAAAGAGATCAGGGGGATTTAAATTGGAAAGAAAATCAAAGTAGTGCTATTTGCTGATGATATGATAATATATGTTAGATACCTTTTACTATTTCTTTTTTATTTAACTGTGGGAACTCTGGACATGTTTAATTGATTTTCTTTGTTGAGTAGTCTGCTTCTACATGCATCAATGTCAGACATACATGATTTTTGACTGTTAATATTCATAACCATTTTCTATGATGGCAACCTGCTTGCTCTTAAAATGTTATGTCTGAAACTACTAGATGACCACATTGACAGAATGAAATGTTGAAGACCTTTTTATCTTTTATTTTTCAATATAAACTGATGCCACATGTGCACACACACATTTACTTAGTTTCTTACCATCACTTCACCTGTTCATTGATTTTAGGACAAAAGTATTCATGAGTGACTACTTGAGTCACATCAACAAAGAGCTTTGGTGAAAAGCATATTTTTTTATAGATTGAACTACTTTAGAAATAAATTTCATATTTTAGGAATCAAAACTGCTCTGTTAATGCAAAACCATGCAACATTTTTAGGAGTTGAAATCAATGGTTTTGGTATTAGTTTTGATTTTTACCAGTATAGAGTCTTATGTATGTAAAAAAATCAATAATTTATGTGTCTGGCATATGAGATGAAATTCTTGCGCTGAAGCACTCTTATTTCAGCATTCGAAGCCACAGGCAGCAGAGAACTAGGATGTGAAAGGAAGGCATTTGATTAAACTTCGAAGATCCTACTGTTTGATGAATTTCTGTTTACTGAATTGTGATGGGATCATATTCTGACAGTATTTCAACATTCTCTTCCATTTGAGTCTCTCTGTTCATATACTCAAGGCTGGGAAAATGCTAATGTACTGCATATATTACTATATCTAGTTTCAGTACAGTGAGGGTAAAAACAACAAAACAACAACAACAACAAAAAAAAACCCAACAGAAACAAAGCAAACAAAAATCTGAACTATTCCATGTGCCTACCACACTACTCAAATTACAGTTTCTCAGGGAACAGTCATGCCATCTTTGAGCATGATTCATTCACCAGGGTCATATAGAACAATAGCTGATTCGGTAACTAGAGATGATTATCTAAAGTTAGTCAACCTGGGTACAAGATCTAAAAATACTTACAGAGTTTGATCAGTGAGAAGTATTAGTACTGATGAAAGGAATCAAGCTATACTATTCTCTTCAGAAGAACAAACTATAATTTATTAAGAGGTAATATTTAGAGGACTAGAGAATTGCCTTGTGTTCTGTACACTGAGTGGGATTATAGTTCGTTTTATATCGGGGCTTTTTAAATGTGTGTGAATACACATACTTGTGTATTTTTGCATTTGTCTGTGCAAAACACAGTTATAGTACAGGTTAAAAACCCATGATCTGAAACTTCAAATTTTAAATATGTAACTATATGAACATTTGTATTTTTCAATGAAAACATAGTGAGAAAATTGCACCCCTGATCTCAGGTGATTGAAGTACAGGTGCTTATGAGCTGCTCAACCACAAGTTTGATGCTAAAAGCTAAACTTGGGTCCTTTACAAGAGAAATAATCTTTCACAGCTGGGATATCTCCTCAGGTCCCCTTTACACAGTTACACTTAAAAAGATATCTCTCTTGAATCAGGGAGATGGCTCAAAGGTAAAGGTGCTTGCATAGTTTGAAAGCCCTAGTTTAATTCCCTGACTATATAAAAAGAAGCAGGTAGAAGAATAACTATTGCATAAAGGAATACCCGACTGAACACAGTTGTCCTTCAAAATCCATACATATGCTGGTTCATGTGCACACTAACACAGATTTTAATGCACATACATACATATAGGTACAAACTTAAACACACACACACACACACACACACACACACACACAGGGAGAGAGATAAGAGAGAGAGAGAGAGAGAGAGAGAGCAAATGTTTTAAAGTTTTAAATGGTTTGCCCTCTTAAAAGCTAATTCTTTATCTTATACCTCGTATTTCCTCCACAGTTCAATGACTCAGAGAAATTTCTGTTTCTTCTGTGAGGAGAATATAAAGACGAGTTAAGAAGTTAAGATACACATTTGGATTCCAGAATAAGCTTTACAAAAGATGCATAGACAAATGCTCAAATGGAAGTAATTGTTTCGAGATAAGCAACAAATATTTAACTGCAAAGCTATAAATGATCTTATTTTTATAACATTATAAAAAAGGTTCACGTGAATTGGCAAAGAGCTCAAATTTCATAGGGTAAAACTGATCTTGAGTGTTGATTCTTCTGATTCTGACAAGTGATTATTCAGTTTTTTTAAATGGATTATATTACTAACTCTGAATTAAAATAATACAATAAATAATTAATATTAATTCTCATGATTCTCTCACAACGTTCCTTCTTTAGTTTGGCTTTCCTTAGTCATACAATTATCTTCATCCTTTCTACAAGAACTGAATGCTTTGCAGTTATCATCTTTTCAAATAGAAACTGATATTTCAAATATTAATCTAAATACGTTTCCAAACTAGAAACTGGTACGTTAGTTGCTGTCTTTTAAGTTAAGGAGGAATCTCTGCTCAGCAATGTTGTTCATAGCACTGATTGTAAATGTAAGTGGTTGTCATTGCATAGTTACCAGGCTAGGGAGTCTATGATTGGAAATAGAAGGCAAGTTTCATACATGTGCCTTCCTCCTTCAGAACAAATGGAAAGTCACATTGATATAGTTTTACAACTCATGTGGAAAGAAATGACGCTAGTTAAGTATATATGCATAAAATAGTTTTGAAAAAACACATAGAAATCTGTGAATAATAATATGGAGTAAAAGTAAGAGGGGGATGTCAAATTCACATATGCTGCATGAAATATTGAATTCATAGACTTAGTCTACATTTTGGGGTATTTCTTTATTGTACAATCTATATGATATGCATCTATTTATGTTTCACTTGAGTTTACTTAAATGAAATTATAAACGAGGCCTTATTGCACAATGTCATTAGTAAATTGCTAAAAATGTATTGATATGAATATGTGCATATACTTCATCTGCTGAAGTGCATTTAAAATCTCAGTCCATGTTATGTTTATGACTATGAGTGTTGTTGCATGCATGGCCAAATTCCTTCTTCCACACAAACAAATACAGATAACTAAGGAAAGACAAGAGTGAAATATTCTCTTCCTGGTCAACCAATAATTTTAATTTCATAAAAAGTTTCAAGTAAATTCATTTATAGTACACAGTCCCAAAAACAAATACTGAATTGCTTTATTTACTCAATAGAAAGTGAGCTGGTACGAAGGCATCTAATTTAACAATAACAAATAACTGTTTCAAAGAGGAGCGTTATATAGTTGGTTACACAGAATAAAACTGACTTCAATTTAATTTCTTATTACTTTTCAAACCATAGAGCTATATGATTGTCTTTTAGGTTTCAACATAACTCTTAACATATCTCACATACATTCAGAAATTGCATATGTATTTAAACTGTCAGGAAAGCATAACCTTCCATGACCCCACAGGGATGACATTAGCTAAAATATCCCAAAAGGGGAGGAAGAAGCTGTTGTGTCCATACACAAGGTTAGGCAAAGCATTCTGGTAAAGGAATGGGGCCACCCAGCCATCTCCACAAATTTAAACCAGAATTCCTCCTGTCCAAAGGAAATACATGAACTATAGGCTTTTGTAGTAGGATCTGATGATTTCTTGAATTTCCTCAGTTTCCGTTGTAATGTCTCCACTTTCCTTTCTGATTTTGTTAATTAGAATACTCTCTATTTGCCCTCTAGTTAGTCTGGCTAAGAGTTTGTCAATCTGGTTAATTTTCTCAAAGAACCAGCTCTTGATTTTGTTGATTCTTTTAATGGTTCTTTTTGTTTCTACTTGGTCAACTTGTACTCTGAGTTTGATTATTTCTTTCCATCTACTCCTCTTGGGTGCATCTGCTTCCTTTTGTTCTAGAGTTTTCAACCACGCTGTCAAGTGGCTAGTTTATGTTCTCTTCAGTTTATTTTTAGAAGCACTCAGAGCTATGATTTTTCCTCTCAGTGCTGCTTTCTTTGCATCTCATAGGTTTGTGTATGTTGTGTTTTCGTTTTCAATATATTCTAGAAAATCCTTTATTTCTTTCTTTATTTCTTCTTTGACCATGGTATTATTTAATAGAGCATTGTTTAGTTTCCATGTGTATATGGGATTTTTGTTGTCCTTGTTGTTATTAACAACATGGTGATCTGATAGGATGCATGAGAGTATTTCAATCTTCTTATATATATTGAGGCTTATTCTGTGACCAATTATATGGTCAATTTTGGAGAAGGTACCCTGAGGTGCTGAGAAGAAAGTGTATTCTTTTGTATTAGGATGAAATGTTCTGTAGTTGTCTATTAATTCCAATTGGTTCTCAATCTCTGCTGGTTTTACTGTGTCCTTGTTCAGTTTCTGTTTCCAAGATCTGTCCATTATTGAGAGTTGGGTGTTGAGGTCTCCGACTATTATTGTGTGGGGTACAATGTATTTTTTGAGCTTTAGTAGGATGTTTTTTATGAATATGGGTACTCCTGTGCTTGGAGCATATATATTAAAGATTGAGAGTTCCTCCTGACAAATTTTCCATATAATGAGTAAAAAGTGTCCTTCCTTATCTTTTTTGATAACTTGGTTAAAAATCTACTTTATTCAATATTAGAATGGCCACTCCATCTTGTTTCTTGGGGCTGTTTGCTTGGAAGGTTTTTTTTTCAAACCTTTTACTCTGAGATAGTGTTTGACTTTGGCTCTGAGATAAGTTTTCTCTATGAAGCAAAATACTGGATTCTGGTTATGTAGCCAGTCTGATAGACTATGTCTTTTTTTTTGTGGGAATTGAGTCCATTTATGTTAACAGATATAATGGAATAGTGGTTGATTTTTCCTGCTATTTTTTGCTTTTAGAGGTAGAATTGTGCCTGTGTGTCTTTCTTCTTTTGGTTTTCTTGCTTAGGTATTTTCTAGTTTTTATTAGGATGTAGTTTCCATCCTTCTATTGGGTTTTCCATCTATGATTCATTGTAGTGCTGGGTTTGTGGTCATAATTTGTGTAAATTTAGTTTTGTCCTGGAATATCTTGGTCTCTCCATCTATGGTGATTGAAAGTTTTGGTGGGTATAGCAGCTTGAGCTGACACTTGTGCTCTCATCATGTCTACATGATGTCTGTTCAGGATCTTCTTTCTTTCTTAGTGTGTGTTGAGAACTTGGGTGTAATTCTGATTGGTCTGCCTTTATATGTTACATGACCTTTTTCCTTAGTGCTTTTAATATTTTTTTCTTTGCTTTGGGCACTTGGCGTTTTGACTATTATGTGTCAGGAGAAATTTCTTTTCTGGTCCCTCTATTTGGAGATCCATAGGCTTGTTTTATGATCATGGTCATCTCATTCTTAAGGGTAGGGAAGTTTTCTTCTACAATTTTGTTTAAGATATTTACTATGCCTCTCAGTTGATATTCTTTGCCCTCTTTTATTTTTATTTCCTTAGTTTTAGTCTTTTCATTGTGTCCCAGAACTCCTGAATATTTTGGGTTAGGAGCTGTTTGGCTTTTGCATCTTCTCTGACCATTTTCACTAAGTTTTCCATGCTGTCTTTGGCTTCTAAGATTCTCTCTTCCATATCTTGTAGTCTGTCGGAGATGCTTGCATCTGTCACTCCTGATTTCTTTTTTAGGTTTTCTACCTCTAAGGCTGTCTCCTTTACTGTTTTCTTTATGGTTTCCATTTCCAGCTTAAATTCCTTCTTCAATTCCTTCATCTCTTTGGTTCGGTTTTCCTCTTGTTCTTTGAATTGTTTGAGTGTTTTCCCTATTTCTTATTTAAAAGCTTTTATTTCTTTATAATTTTCCTTCTGTACAAAGTTCTTATTTAAAACTCTCTGTACACTATATGATTCGCTTTGCAGTTACATTGAACCTGGACATGCAAAACTACCAATACAATAATTTTATGACAGCAGTTTTTAGTCAACAATTTAGAAAATATGTACTATTGAATTGAAAACATTTTTGAGATCTAATTAAAAGTATGAAATTTTTAATGCAATTAAATTTATGTTTCCTTATTTTAAGGAGTCCTAAAGCAGGATTAGCTTCCTCCTTACCAGCCATCAACTGCATAATGCTCATTAGCTTGTAAGTAACATTTCATGATCTCATTGTAAATTTGGAAACATTGCCTGTCTCATCTTCTATATGTGCAGAGACTAGTCCAATGAATATACCAGGTCATGAAATCATCAGATCGTACTACAAAAGCCTATACACAACAAAGCTGGAAATTCTGGAGGAAATAGATATATTCTGAGACAGATACCAGATACTAAAGTTAAATCAGAACCAGGAAAAAAATCTAATAATCTCACATCACCTAAAGAAATAGAAGCAGTCATCAAAAACCTCCCAACGAAAAAAAGCCCAGGTATACATGGATTCAGTGTAGAGATTTATCAGACATTTATTGAAGACCTAATAACAATACTCTTCAAACTATTCCACAAAATAGAGTCAGATGGGACACTACCTAACTCATTGTTAGAGGCCAAAATACCCCCCATTTCTAAACCTCACAAAGAGCCTACAAGAAAAGAGAACATCAGACTAATCTCACTTATAATCATTGATGCAAAAATACTAAGCAAAACCCTTGCAAATCAAATCCAAGAAAACATCAAAATAATCATTCACCTGGACCAAGTAGGCTTCATCCCTGGGAAGCAAGGATGTTTTAATATAAGGAATTTCAACAACGTAATTAACCGTATAAAAAAATTCAAAGAAAAAACCACATGGTCATCTCACTAGATGTTGAGAAAACATTTGACAAAATTCAACACCCCTTCATGTTAAAAGTCTTGGAAAGAACAGGAATCCAAGGCCCATACTTAAACATGAAAAAGCAATATACAGCAAACCAATAGCCAACATCAAAATTAATGGTGAGAAACTTGAAACAATCCCACTAAAATTAGGGACTAGATTAGGCTACCCACTCATTCCCTACCTATTAAACATAGTACTGGAAGTCCTGGCAGGAGCAATTAGACAAAAAAAAAAAAAAAAAAAAAAAAAAGGAAATCAAAGGGATACAGATTTGAAAGGAAGAAGTAAAAACATCACTGTTTGCAGATGACATGATAGTGTATGTAAGTGACAGAAAAAATTCCACCAGAGAACTTCAGCTGATAAACAAGTTCAGCAAAGTGGCTGGATATAAAATTAACTCAAATAAATCAGTAGCCTTCCTCTACTTGAAGGACAGACATGCTGAGAATGAAATTAGGGAAAAGATACCCTTCACAATAGTCACAAACAATATGAAATACCTTGCTGTGACTCTAACTAAGCAAGTGAAAGATGTGTATGACACAAATTTCAAATCTCTAAGGGAGGAATTTGAGGAAGATCTCAGAAGATGGAAAGATCTTCCGTGCTCCAGAATTGGGAGGATCAACATTGTAAAACTGGCCAATTTACGAAAATCCATCTGCAGATTCGATGCATTCCACATCAAAATTCAAATCCAAGTCTTCATCGAGTTGGAAGGAGCAAGGTACAATTACATCTGGAATAACAAAAGACTGAGATTTGCAAAATGCATCCTCAACAACATGAAAACATTTGTGGGAATCATAATCCCTGACCTCAATATATATTACAAAGCAATTGTCTTAAAAACTGCATGGTACTGGTACAGAGATAGACACATGGCTCAATTGAACAGAATAAAAGATCCAGAAATGACCCTCACATATATGGTCACTTGATTTTTGACAAAGGAGCTGTAAACATTCAATGGAAAAAGGACTGCCTCTTCAACAAATGGTGTTGATCCAACTTGCACTCAGCATGCAGAATAATGAAAATAGACTTTTTCTAATCTCAATCTACAAAGCTCAAGTACAAGTGGATCAAAAGTCATCACATTAAACAAGGTAAACTGAAGCTATTGGAAGAGTAAGTAGGAAAAACCTTAGAACACATAGGCACAGGAGAACATTTTCTGAAGAGAACACCAGTGGCTTGTGCTCTAAGGTCAAAAATGGACAAATGGGACTTAATGAGATTGCAAAGTTTCAGTATGGCTAAGGACACTGTCAAGAAAACAGATCCACACTCAACACATTGGGAAAAGTCCTTTACAACACCAGATCTGATAGATGCCTAATATCCAATGTATACAAGAACTCAAGAAGTTAGGCACCAGAGAATCAGTCTTATGAGGTACAAAGCTAAACAAAAAGTTCTAAGTTTGAGGAATATCAAATGGCTGAGAAGCATGTAAGGAAGTGCTCAACATCATTAGTCATCATGGAAATGCAAATCAAAACAACCCTGAGATTCTACCTCACACCAGTTAGAATGGCTAAGATCAAAAATTCAGATGTCAGCAGATGCTGGTGAGGATGCAGAGAAAGAGAAACACTTCTCTACTCTCTGTGGGGTTGCAAACTGTTACAGCCACTCTGGAAATCAGTCTGGCATTTCCTTAGAAAATTGGACATGGTACTACCTTATGACCCAGTTATTCCACTTCTGGGCATATACCCCAGAGATGCTATGACATATAACAAAGACACATGCACCACAATGTTCATAGCAGCTCTATTTATAATAGCCAGAATCTGGAAAGAACCCAGATGTCCTTCAGCAGATGAGTGGATACAAAAATTGTGGTATATTTACACAATGGAGTACTACTCAGCTATCACGAACAATGACTTTATGAAATTTTTAAGAAAATGAATGCATCTAGAGAATATTTTCCTGAGTGAGGCAACCCAGGCACAAAAGAAGAGACATAATATGCAGTCACTGATAAATGGGTACTAATCCCTGAAAACTCTGAACACCCCAGAAACCAATTATAGACTATATGAAATTCAAAAAAGGACAAAATATAAAAATTAAAAATAAAAATACAAATATTGAGAAATCATTATGCTTAATTTTTACACACCAAGAAAACTTTGACTATTTACAGGTTACATCTTGTTTTTCATGTACTTTATGCTCATTGTAACTAGTAGGATTATAAGGCATATTATTAAACTTTTGAAAAATCAAGTACTGACAAAAATGTATTCCTATACTGTTATGTAAAAATGCTTTTAACATCTTTAAAAAAATCAAAATATACAACATGTTAATATAAAATTATCATAATTAAAAAAAACAGAAAGAAATACAGGGACAAGGAGAATGATGGAAAAGCCATCATGGAAATAGGCCACTTTGGGCTGCTTGCCACATGTAGAAACCAAAACCAGACACTATTTCTGATCCCAGTAAGTGGTAGTTGACAGAAGTCTGATACAGCTGTCTCCTGAGAGGTGCCACCAGATCCTGACCAATACATATTTGGGTGCTTGAAACCAGTCATTGGACTGATTACAGGGTCCCTATTGGAGGAATTAGTTGGTAATATAGTTGGTTGCACATCTATAGTTTTGTAAGACTGAAGAAGCTAAAGAGTCTTTATCTGGCGTTATTAAGAGTGGAGGCCCTAGGTTCTGTTAAGGCTTGTTGCCCCATTATAGAGGAATGTTAGTGCAGTGAGGTAGGAGTAGGGGGGGGTACTCTCATAAAAGTATGGTAATGGCAGAAAGGAGAGGCTCTTTTAAGAGGGGAAAACAGGAAAGAGAATAACATTTAAAATGTATTAAATAAAACCTCCAATTTAAATAAAATAAAAGTCATAGGGGAAAAGGAACATTAAAAATATTTTAAAGAGACTTCATACTTAATTGAATTTTCTAGCATTTATGATATGCTTTCATTTTTATCACTCCTAAAAAAAAGTCAAAATCATTGTGTAAGATTAGTAATGGATTATTTTTAGAGTACTTTGTGCTGCATTATATAGCCCATGTGTCCAGAAAAATTGAATGTAGACATGCTGTTTTACACTCAAAATTCAAAATGATATGTTCTCATGGTGGATAAGCATCTTGCTTTCTTTGTCTGTTCTGATAAAATATTTTGAAGACACACAGATGAAGGATAAGGAGTTTTACTGTGACTCACATCCTATAACAATGTGGTTATACAAAAATGTTCTGTTTTTTGGGCTCTGAAGAGAATAAAAGCAGGAGTAAGCAGAATAACAGAGAGAAGAATGTCTGCGGGATTATACCTAGTTTTATGGTAGGTGTGCCCTCTTGGTTGAGCAGGAAGTGAGTGCTTGTGGTGGAGATACAGAGAAGAATTGAAGGAATGAGGTTAGGAGGTGATGTTTTGTGGAGATCTTGGAAGATATTAGAAAGAAAAGGGGGGCTGAATTTGGTGATCTGCTCTAGCCCTAAGGACAAAACTGAGTGATTGGGTCAAGGAGAAAAGAGAGAAAGGGGAAAGTTTTCAGTGGCCTCTATAGTTTTCTGAAGGGTGTAGCCTCTTATCAGGTTCTTCTTAAGTTTCTGAAAGAAATTAACACAGAGATCTACTTATTGATATATCTTAAGTTTTTGTTTTGTTTAGGTTTTGTGATACTGACAGTGGCTGTGCTGTGTTCTTAGTAGAGCTTGTTCTGTAATAATGAAGCTGTTCACAATTTGTAAGCATTCTTTCTTGTTCTTGGGCTTTGTTTTCAATTCTTAGAAGATGTTTGTGTAGTAGTGATCACATGTTGTGACCCTCAGAACCCATAATTCCAACCATCCCCTTCATAGAATACCAGATTACTCTGATATTTTTTAGGAAAAATAAAACAAACCAAAATAAAATTCAGCATATTCTAGTCCTTGAAAGAAACCAGGGCAGGGATGTTCCACGTGTGAGGGTCCTAAGCTCAGTTTTGCTCCTATACAGGCTTCCATCTAACTTCCTTCCTCTTTAGATGTCTGCCTACCTCAATGCCCCCTTTTCCCTCTGAAACATGCCAAGAGTATGATAATCATCACAACAACTGATATTTACTCCATGAAGTAGATAAGTGTGAGCTGATTGGATGTGACAAATATGTTGACTTGGATTGCTCAAAATTCTAGCACAGAGAAAAATATGCTAGATTTGTTTCTCAAAACAACAACAAAAATCTGTCCATGATTCCATTCTTAGTCTAGTCAATCTACGTTTCCTGTGCTCTTCTTGATAAGTCATAAACTTTTTTCTTGGAAAATCTAAGTCTGACATGAGTTTTAATTTTAATGGGGAAGTCATAAAGAGTTAATCATTAAAAGTTATTTAACATTAAACTATGTTAAATACGACTGTATATCTTAGAAAATCGAGCATAGATGTTATATAAACATAATATTCTCACTGTAGATTTCTGCAGCATTATGAACATAATATTTATCCTTCTAAAGGTATAAGAATAAACATGTGCACCTACATGGTATGGTAACATTTCAAAAGGTTATATTTCATCTTTTCTCTTCTATTTTATACATATTATGAAGACAAAAACTGTACCCATACTGGCAGAGATATTTACACTCAAATCAGGATCTAGCTTCTTTTTCTAAAGCCTAGCTATTTTGTCTTGTTGAGTTACAATGCCACTTGAGTAAGTGTATTTGTCAACATTTTGTACCTATAGATGTCTGGTTATTGAAGTTTGATTAGAATAGTAATTTATGCAAAGAAAATTAATTAATAATCAAAGTTAAGTAATACAAATTAATTGAAGAAATACTCAATCACCATTCCATTTTTTCATGTTACATCAGAATAATTAATGTTAAGGAGAAACGCACATTTCATAGGAACCTATGTCTTGTGTGGATCAGTTTTGAATAGAATCTTGAAAAATTAGAGCTATATTTTATGTGCATAAGAAACATTAAATCCATACTTCCAAGCTTCTTGAAAATTCTGCTGTAAGCATTATATAGCCAGTAGCATGTTTATTGGAAACTTCTGGCAGCCTGGTGTCCAAATGACCTTCAGCATGTAGGAGAAGGTTTGGAAATATAACATCAATTTATTACAGTCCTCAACATTTACTCCAAGTGATGTAGTGAGGAAGAAAGTAAAAAAAAATAAGACAATCCATCACTTCATTACCACAAGGACCTGTGGTCTTAATATCCCTTTCTATTGTTATATTTTGCCAGGATTCAATGAGAGATATTTCTGAAAATAAAATTTAGATAGTAGTGAACCAGATATATATCAGGACTGAACACTGGGCCAGGCTTTTGAAAGAACAAACAAAGCTACAATATTTTTTAGACTGAATAACTTTTGTTTAAGCTTGTGTATTTCATAATAACTGAACAAATAGTCATTGTAATACACATTTTAGAGCATTGAAGCAAACCCTGAAGAATAAATTTTTAAATGTGTGAATAGTAAAGTTGCTTTGATTCCTCTCTTTGTAACCTAACCAATATGATAATTATTTCCCATCTCTATTTTTGATGTTGTTGTTGTTATTGTTATTGTTGAATAAGTGTGTTTCTAGGTCACTTCATATTGACTAACAAGTGTGAGGTCTCTTTTGTTCTTTCTGGGTACCAAACCCACCTCCACTCCCCCTCACATGAAGGTGCTACCTCTCCCAACCACCCTCTCCTACCTCAGCACCTTGGCATTCCCTTACACTGGGAAAAACTAGTCTTCTCTGGACCAAAGACCTCTCTTGCCACTAAAGCCAGAGAATGGTATCCTCTGCTACATACACAACTGGAGCCACGGGTAGCTTCAAGTTCCATCAGTTTTTCTAAGAATTTTAAGAGGTCATGTTTTTCAATAGCTGGACAACACTCTATTGTGCAAATGTACTCCAATTTCTTTTTTAAAATTTTTATTAGATACTCTTTGTATTTACATTTGAAATGTTATCCCTCCTGCCAACCTTGTGCCAATCTCCCCTCCCCCTCTACTTGTGTTCACAAAGGTGCACTTGCTCCCAATCACACTCTCTACCTCAGTGCCTTGATATTTCCCTACACTGAGAAAACATGCCTTCACTGGACCACAGACCTTTTCTCACATTGATGCCAGACACTGCTATTCTCTGCTGCATATGCAACAGGAGCCATGGGCCTCTCTCAATGTATGCTCAATGGAGTGTTCTAGTCCATGGGTGGTTAACAATATTGTTCTTCTAATAAGGCCACAAACCCTTTCAGCTCCTTTATTCCCCCATCCCAATACTCTTGCTGAGGTACCTGTGCTCAGCCTGATGGTTAACTTCGAGCATGCTCAGTTACATGACTCTGGCAGAAACCCTGAGGAGGCATCTCTATCTGGTTTCTATCAGGAAGCACCTCCTGGACCCAGTGATAGTATATGGGTACATGGTGTATATCCCCAGGTGAGGCAATCCCTGAATGATCCTCTCTTCAAATTCTGCTTGTCTACTTGATCCTGTACTTTCTTCTGTGAGTTTTTTGGGTTTTTTTTCTTTTTGTTGTTTTTTTTGTTCTCCTGTTTATGAAGGACTGAGGCTTCAATATTTCAGCCTTCCTACATTTTGAGCTTCGTAAGGTATGTGAATTGTTTCTCAGGTATTCAGAGCTTTCTGGGACTAGTATCTAATTATCAGTGACTGCATATCATGTGTGTTCTTTTAAATGTGTTACCTCACTCAGGATGATACCCTCTAGTTCAATCCATTTGCCTAGGAAATTCATGAACTCATTTGTTTCTAATAGCTGAATAGTACTCCATTGTGTAAATGTACCACACTGTCAGTATCCAATTCTCTGTTGACGGACCTCTGGGTTCTTTCCAGCTTCAGGCTATTATAAATATGGCTGCTTTGAGCATTATGGAGCATGTGTCCTTATTATATATTACACGTCTTTGGGGTATATGCCCAGGAGTGTAATAGCTGGATCTTCATGTAGTATTACATCCAATTTTCTAAGGAAATGCCAGACTGATTTCCAGAGTAATTGTACCAGCTTACAAGGCATGAACAGTGGAGGAATATCCTCTTTCTGCACATCCTTGTCAAGAACCACTGTTTTCTGTGTTTTTTATCTTAGCCATTCTTATTGGTGTGAGGTGGAATATCAGGGTTGTTTTGATTTGCATTACCCTGATGACTAGGGATGTTGAGTATTCCCTTAGGTGCTTCTCAGCCATTCAGTATTTCTCAGCTGAGGATTCTTTGTTTAGCTCTGTACCCTATTTTTTTTTTTTTTCTTTTGAATAGTTTGAATCTCTGAAGTCTAATTTCTTGAGTTCTTTGTATATATTAGATATTAGTCCTCTATCTTATGTGGGATGAGTAAAGATCTTTACCCAGTCTGTTGGCTGCTGTTTTGTTTTCTTGACATTGTCCTTACCCTAACAGAAATTGTGCAATTTCATGAGTCCCCCTTCCTCTGCTGAAAGATATCTTGGTACTTTCCAGATTCTGACTATTATAAATAAAGCTGCTATAAATGTGGTAGAACATTTGTCCTTGTTTGATGTTGGAGCTTTTTTTTTGTATGTGCCCAGGAGTGGTATAGTTGTCTTTTCAGGTAGTACTATGTCTAGTTATCTGGGGAAACCCCAGACTAATTTCCAGAGTGGTTTTACTAGCTTACAACCCCACCAACAGTGGAGGAGTGTTCCTCTTTCTCTGCATTCTTATCACCTGCTCTCACCTCAGATTTAGACCTTACATGTTCTTATTGGTGTGAGGAGGAATCCTAGGGTTGTCTTGACTTGCAATTTCCTGATGACTAAGGGTATTGAGCATTTCTTTAGGTGAGTCTCAGCTTTCAATATTTCTCAATTGAGAATTCTTTATTTAGCTCTAACCATTTTCTAATAGGACTATTTGATTCTCTAGAATCTAACTTCTTGAGTTCCATGTATATATTAGATACTAGTCCTCTATCATTTGTAGAATTAGTAAAGATCTTTTTGAAATCTGTTGGTTGCTGTTTTATCTCCTTGACAGTGTTCTTTGCCTTATAGAAACATTGCAATTTAATGAAGTCCCATTTATTGTTTCTTGACAGTAGAGCATAAGCTGTTGTTTTCTGTTCAGGAAAATTTCCCCTGTCCTTTGTATTCTAAGGTCTTCCCTACTTCCTGTTCTATTAGTTTCAGTGTACCTGGTTTTATGTGGAAATTTTTGACCCACCTGAACTTGAGCTATATAATAGAAGATAAGAAAGGATCAATTTGCATCTTTCTACATTCTGACTGCCAGTTGAACCAGCACCATTTGTTGAAGAGGCTGCCTTTTTCCATTGAAAGTTTTTTAGCTCCATTTTCAAAGATCAAGTGATCATAGATGTGGAAGTTAATTTTTGAATGGTCAATTCAGTTTTCATTGATCTACCTGCATGTCTCTGTACCAGTACTCTGCAATTTCTATTATAATTGACCTGTAATACAGTTTGAGGTTAGGGATGGTGATTCTCTTAGATGACTTTTTTATTGTTGAGAATAATTTGTGCTATTCTTGGTTTGTTATTATTATAAATGAATTTTCAAATTGTTCTTTATAATCCTATGAAGAATTGAGCTGACACTTTGATGAAAATTGCATTAAAGCTGTATATTGCTTTAGGCAAGATGACCATTATTACTATGTTGACCCTTCCAATTCAAGAGATTGGGAGATCTTTCCACCTTCTGAGGTCTTCTTCAATTTCCTTCTTCAGAGACTTGAAGTTCTTGTCATACAGATCCTTCACTTGTTTGGATAGGGTTACACCAAGCTATTTTATATTCTTTGTGACTATTGTGATGGTTGTTGATTCCTAAATTTCTTTCTGTACATGTTTTTCCTTTAATAAGAAGAAGGATACTGATCTGTTGAGTTAATTTTATTCAGCCACTTTGCTGAAGTTGTTTATCAGCTATAGGAGTTCTATTGTGGAATTGTTGGGGTGACTTAAGCATACCATCATACCAAATGCAAGTAGTGATATATTTACTTCTTCCATTCCAATTTGTATCCCTTTGACCTCTTTTTGCTAGCATATTTCTCTGGCTAGTATTTCAGTGCTATATTGAATAGGTCGGGAGAGAGTGAGCAGCTTTTTCTAGTCCCTGATTTTATTGGCATTGCTTCAGGTTTCTCAGCATTTAGTTTGATGCTGGCTACTGGTTTGCTGTATATTGCTTTTAGTATGTATAAGTATGGGTTGAATTCCTGGTCATTCCAAGATTTTTAAGATAAAGGGTTGTTGAATTTTGTCAAATGTTTTTTCAGCATCCAGAGAGTTGGTTATGTAGTTTTGTTTTCTTTGAGATTTTTTTATATAGTGAATGACATTGGTGGATTTTCCTATATTGAACCATCTTGCATCCCTAGTATGAAGCTAATTTGATCATAGTGAATGATAATTTTGATGTTTTCTTATATTCAGTTTGCAATAATTTTATTAAGTATTTTTTGCATAAATACTATTGTTCTAAACCTCTAAAGTTCTCTTTCTTTGTAGGACCTATGTGTGGTTGAAGAATAAGCATAATGTGGCTCCAAAGAATTAATTAAGTAGTGCTTCCACAGTTTTTATTTTTTGAAACAGTTTGTAGATTGTTAGTATTAGGTCTTCTATGATGTTCTCATAAAAGTTAGCACTAAACACTCTCTCTCTCTCTCTCTCTCTCTCTCTCTCTCTCTCTCTCTCTCTCTCTCTCTCTCTCTGGTCCTGGGATTATTTTATTTGGGAGGCTGCTGATGACTGTATCTAGTTTTTAGGAATTATGAAGCAGTTTAGATGCTTTATCAGATACTGATTTATCTTTGGTACTTGGTATCTGTCTAAAAGTTGTCCATTTCCTCTAGATTTTACAATTTTGTTGAGTATACACTTGACTTCTTGATTTTCTTCATTTTCTATTGTTATACTTTCCCTTTCATTTCTGATTTTGTTAATTTGGATACTCTCTGTGCCCTCTCATTATTTTGGCTAAAGGTTTAATTTTTGTTCTTCTAAAATCCTGCCATGGGTATTGAAAAAAATAAAATCTCTTTCTTCTAAGCAAGACTTTGTAACTTTAACTGTCACTAGCTTCTAACACTGTAACTAAAAATTCTTCCTATTTGTCCCTTGAGTAGACCATTTCTTTAGAATATAACTTACTATGATTATGATGAATATTTCATTTACGACAAACATTCTTGTTTTGAGGTGAGAGGTTGTGTAGTATAGACAGTCATTGACTCAAAATGTACATGAGCATGAGATTCTGTTTTTTGAATCTACTCCTGAAATCTTGTGATAATGGGCATATGTCACTGAAACCACAAACTGAGCTACATGTTCGGCATATAGGACCTAATTTCACTTCCTTCCTTCCTGCCTCTACCTTTTTCTTGTTTGCTCTCTCGCCTTCCCTATCTCTCTGTCTCTTTCTCTGTTTGTCTCCCTATCTCTCTGTTTTTCTCCCTTTCTCTCTCTCTCATCTTTCTTTTGTTCTCTGCCATTATATTAGCTTCAAGAAATTTAATATAAAAATAACAAATTCAGTTTTCTAAAATTTAAATGTACACTTAATGATTCAAACTTATACCACAGTTCTCTATTTAATTTAAAAGCTGATATACTAGATTCTATTTTGCTGTATCAAATTATAAATAAATATTTCACTAGATAATAACACAACAAAGCAAAGGAAAACATGACATATCAACAAACAAAGAACCTAAAATCCTGAACAACAGTGAACTTTCCAGTCCTATGAGGACTCTGGGGATATGAATACTTTTAACTTTCACTCCATCTTTACAAAGTGAATTTTCTTTGAATGGTTTTAAAAGGTTCATGAATTTGTGAGATTTAAGGTAAGTACAGCATTCTCATAGCTTTGGAGGCCTGAAACTTGATTTAATTCAACTAGTTTTTTTTTTTTTTTTTTCTGTAACAAATCCATGCCCACTTGAGGTTTTATTTTGCCTTTGTTTGCTTGTTAGGTTTTTGCATCGCAATATCTTTCAGTTAGGACTTCCTTTTTTATTCCTTACAGTTAGTGTATATAACACCTCTATTTGGCAAAATTCACCACTTTTTTTTTTTTCATTTATTTAATATGTCCCTGATCTCTGTCCTAGATAAAATAAGTTCTATTGTTGCCATGGTGTGACATTTTAAAATAATAAAATAAAATAAAATAAAAATTTACATCGCACCTTTTCCAAACTCCACTAATTATTCAAAAGCTATTCTATAGTTATTGACTGTATTTTTCTTTCTCCTCTTCTTGAAGTAATCCCCCGTGGACATTGTCTTCCCTTCTCATTGCCACTGTAGGTCATTCAACCAGAGGTCATTATCTTTTATTCTATACTAAGTTTTCTTCATGTAACAAAGCCCTTAGACAGTTTTCAATTTTTTCCTTTATTTACTTTGGTTTTTACGTACAATGTACTATCAGTGATTTTTATTTTATTTTATTACTTTTTTTTTAGTCACAAGTTAACTGTCCATAATTTTTAATGGACCCTTCTATGTTAAGTTCCTAAGTTTGGTGCTTCTCCGTGTCACCACTCAGAATAATATTATACTCCATTCTCCAAGACTATAACCACAAATAAATAGGCAATTTTCACTGAACTTAATTTTTAGAGCAAAGGTAATTTGTTTGTTTGTCTGTTCAATAAACTTTACAAGCCACATTAAAAAAATATCAGTGACATTTAAAGCCACTTCTTTCTACTCCATGCTTCAAGTCAACTCATTGTCATGATCTCATAAGAAGAAATCAGGCTTTCTGTTTCTGTTTCATTTCAGCCACATATTGAATTTACCCTTTCACATACACTTCTTCCCATTGAGGTAAGCCAGTGTTCTTGTTTTCTTCCTCTTAGAGCATCATAATCAAATCATCATTTCTCAGAAAGCCCAAATTTCATACTGAAAAAAATTGTTACCTTTGCTTTATGGTCAGGTTTCATTAAGTAAAACAAACAAATAACAAAAACAAAAAAAGCAAAGTTAAAAAAAAAGAAAGAAAATAAAGAAACATAGACAATAAAACAGAATCTTTAAACTTTAGAAAATGCTATACTTAAATATCAGTTGGTACTGGTCCATTGATATTGACTGGTTAAAATTCTGTAATTACCTTTTATCCAAAAAACAAATACCAGATTATGAAAATCATTAAAATTTGAATTCTGTTTAGATTTCTAATCATACTATGTTCAAATATATAATAAATGCATCATAATGACATAGACTCAGAAAAAAACACTGAGAATTTTGTTACTTTCAATTTATTCAAAATTAACTTCCCTTGGTTTCTAGTTTCAGTTTACTTCCTAAATTGACTTTTTTTTTATCTTCATGTTACATTCAATTGTCTTCAGATGAAATATTTATTGCCTTATATTTTTTCATAATATTAATTTTCAAGTTATTAAGCTGCACTTGATATCTAATAAACCTTCTGTCCTTCCCAGCACTGTATCAGGAAATCGGCTGCACTCTCCCTTTCTATCTTTCCTATCCAAGATGAATCTCAAATATCTCCTCCCCTATGCAGAAGGTGATAGAAGGGAAACTCCAACCTAAAAAGGTTAAGTACAAAAGTACAAAGGGAATAATTAATATGACACTATCAAAAAGAAGGGAATTACATACACACACACTGCCTTCATCACCAATGAGAACAAAATATCAGCATCAATGGCCGCATTTCCTCAATAAAACCACACAAAAAATAGTCAATCCTTTTGTTGCATCCAAGAAAATCACCCCAACATCCAGAATAGATACTGCCTTAGGGTAAAGGAGTAGAAAAAGATATTCCAAGCAAATTAACCTAGAAAGTAAGCTAGTATGGGTATGTTAATATCTACAAAACAAGTGACTTCAATCTAAAACTATACAAGCAATATAGTAAGGGATGTCATATACTCATCAAATAAAAAATTGACCAAGATGACCTTTGAATTCTTAATATTTACGTTCTAATACAAGTGCACCCACTTCTAAAAGCAATAATATTACAGCTTACATCACATATTGGGCCACACATATCGAGAGTGGAAGAATACATACACAACTTTCTCCAAAAGACAGGTCATCCAGACAATGATTTAACAAATAATGGACAGACTTTATAAACCAAATAGACCTAACAAATATTTACAGAACATTTTGCCCACATACTAAATAATATACCTTCTACTCAGCAACTTATGGAAATTTCTCCAAAGTTGAACACATACCCAGAAACAAAGAAAGTCACCATCGAATTATCGAATTGAGAAAATTAAAACATAGCCCTTGTAGGACATGTAGTACCATGATGTTAGACAAGCATAAAGGAAAGGGTATGGTTGAATGATCTCAGATCCCAGAAATCTTGGAATTGAGAATATCAGGAGTAGAACCATTCCCTACCTGCCTCTATCTGCTATGGAACATGTCATCACAACATCTTATTCAGTACCATAGGTAGTGGGTCATGGAATATAACACCTGGAATATTTTCTCCATGCCAATGAGCTTCATTCCCTGGGTATTCCTAGCTGTAAATAGCATTTAAACCCCAGTTCACTCCAAATAATGTGTATGTGTTCACATCCACCACAAAGTAAACCAGTATGAACAAGGCAATGTTGTCTCAGGACCTGCTTTTTATTAAGGATACTATGGGGAATGCTTTCATCTTAGAGAGCAGTGCCATATTTGCCCAAGGAAGGCTTTTTTATCTCAGCATTTACTATCAATCAAATTACAGCTGCTTGTTCTGAGGCAACACTTTTCCCTTTCTGATGGTACATGAACACCCTGAAGGGAACATTGACAACAGACCTCTGTTTCTGACTATCAGCAGTACACAGGGCAGTGCCCAGGTACTCAGAAATAATCTGGGAACCATTGCTTTCATTCCAAACTCCATGGTGTCAGCTGTGGTCTGTTTCTGCTTCGGGTCCAGTCCAGTCATATTTTATTTTCTCATATTTGGTTGTTATCTCTTAAATAAGATATCATTTCTAGTGAGAGATATAAAGAGATTGGGTAGGAATTGGGGCAGAGATGGAAAAGAGCTATAAGAACTAGAGAGATTGACATCTATCATCAGTACATCGTGCACAAGAAAAGTATATATTTTCAATGAATGGAAAAAGAAAAAAATCATACTGCATATATTTTCTATATTTAAATCAACTTGAGTCAAAGTGTTATTATTAAGTAGTACCAATCTATCTTCTTATGAGCTACCTGACTCATTATGTTTTCAAAGCTATTAGAATGTTGTCCCCAAAATAATCACTGATGTAGTGGCTAGGAGGGACTTGGGATAAAGAGAGGAAGGGGTGGGGAAAAAAAGGTTGGCAGAGTCCAGTGTGCAAGGAGACAAGGGACATGTACAGGTAGTCAGGAAATGGAACAGAGGTGTGAAACAATGGGAGATGGAGTACTGGGGTTAGCCAAGAGAAAGTCAGAGGCAAGGAAAGCAAGAAGCCCCCAGGACCCAACTTTGATGACATTAGCTAAAATCACCCCCTTTGAGGGATGGGATCATCCACCCTTTTCAAAATTTTAACCCAAAATTGCTCCTGTCTAAAGGAAATACAAGGACAGAGAGTGGAGCAAAGACTGAAAAAACCTGTGCCACCTGACCTTCCCTCCTATATGTAGTCACCAATTCCAGCCACTATTGCTGATGCCAAGAAGTGCCCTCTGACAGGAGCCTGATACAGATATCTTATAAGAGTTTCTGCCAGAGCCTTACTGATTCAGATGCAGATGCTTGTAGCCAACCATCAGATTAATCACAGGGACCCCAATGGAGGAGTTAGGCTGAAGGAGCTAAAAGGGTTTGTAACTCAATAGGAAGAACAACAATATCAAAGAATCAGACCCTCGGGGGGTAGCATGGACTAAAATACCAACCAATAAATACACATGAAGGGATCCATGACTCCAGATGAATATGTAGAAAAGATGGTTTTATTTGTCATCAGTGGGAGGAGAGGCACTTTGCCCCTAAAGACTTGATGTCCCCAGCATAGGAGAATATTTGCTCATGATGGACAGTCATGTTGTGATACTTCATTGGTATAATTTATGATGATGACAATACCCAAAATACCTTTCTGATGCTTTTACATTTTTTTTCTCTTTTATAATGTTCTCTGTGTCTCAGGGGCAGGGGTTGTTTCCTAGGTGTGTCCTTTGGGACTAGGCTGCACATCTCTGAATTTCAGTTGTTTGTAGTTTTCTTTTGAGTTTGTATTCCTTGATGTGATGGTAGGATGATCTATTCTGCAGATTTGTGGTGTTTTAACCATGACTAGCTCCTCTCCTCTAGTTTTATGTGTGTATAATAAACTCTCAAAAATACCCTGTGGATCCTTAGGAACTGGAGATAAATGTGAACTGTAAAATGGTTGGCATATATATGAAGAAATTCACATTTTTCTATATTCTGAGTAGCTTTTTTCAGGGCTTTATCTGCTTAAAAAATCTCTTGAATATATAGTATAAGGACCTTAATAGATTTTGAAAAATATGATTCAACTCTACATTGTAAAACCTTTCCAATATGTTTCTAGGGTCTTGGAGGAATAAAATGGTCTCTCTCAAACAACTAAAAAACTACCCAATATGTAAGTAACTCAAATCACTATGTAAAAACTGGTTTTCAGACTCCTTTATAAATAGTTTTATTGAAATAAGGTTTCACACACTCTTTTTACTGATTGGCTGAAATTATTAGTTGCAAAGAGGGTAGATTTTTATATGTAGAATGGATCACATATCTTGAGGTATGTACTGAGTACTGCACATCTGAATTCACTATATGTGGATTGAAAGTCCATAGAGAGGTGATTATGGCTGAATGAGACTGGGAATGGGATATTGTCAGTGCAGAAGTAATGGCTTTAGAACTAAGAGTTCTTTCAAACATAATTAGACACAACGGAACGGCAGTTCTTTGCAAGGTAAAGATGAGAGCCTCCCCCTAGACCAAACTTGGAGACATAATGATCTTGGATTTATAGAATCCTGAGTTGTAACCAAATTGATATATGTTGTATAGAACTTCCAGTCTTTGGCATATGGTTATATAAACTGAGAAGAAGAATACAATGTATAAATCTGGTTATTTATTAAAAAAAAACAGCGGTTATTTTTATTGTCAAAGAAATAGACTTTTTTATTATTTGTAATGATATAGGCATAGCAAAATGAAGACAGAGGTTATGGGTAAGGCTATGTATCTATCGCTAACAAGTGCTGGGGTAAATGATTGATCAATGATGATTAATCAACCTGCGACCATGTACCCAGGCAATGGCCGAAAATTATGAGTTCTCATTCCATTTTAGAATATTTATAGCTCCTTTATACAGCAAACTAAAGGTCCTTGCCTCCTTTGCATCATTAAGTAAGGCACTAGGAAATTAATTTTTAATTTTAGATGACTGTGTCTACAATTGAGAGTGCCTTTGAATATTACCTATGAGAAATACAAACCTGCCATAATAATATAAATCCTTAGATACTCAGATGTTGGAATACAATAAATTATACTAGAAAACAAAATGGGGATGCATTTGAATTTCAGTCTAGCTTTTTTGTGACTAATTACATTTCTACTAAACCTAACTAAAGAAACAATGCAAAATCAAAGTAATCATGGTATCACACCACAACTATTTAATGTACAGCCTCTGCATATTTGTTTTTCTAATCTCTAATACAAAACACTTTTTTAAGATACTTTTATAAAGACCATAAGAATTTTTCAACATTCAGATTAAGTGAAAATATTATATTGTACAGGGCATATATAATAATATAACAAGGTATATTATTGTTTTTATGTTATTATATTGTTTTGTTGTTGGTAATTAATAATATTGTTGACTAAAATACCTTTCAACCTCAAACTATGATGAATCTATGCAACAATTTATTATTTTCTAATCTTTGTCTTCACTTTCCTCCATCATTTTATTTAAAATGATTATCTGTCTAGATGTGAAACTTCAGTGAAACAATGCTTACTAAGTACTGGTTGTTACATGTAAGACTTATTCCTGACTACTAAGTACTAACAGAGCATCCTCAGATATTGCTGGCTATAGAACATGGATGTCTAGGAATCAGCTATCCATGGGATTTACTCTGCTGGACTCTTCCTACCATTTTGGTAAATACTAAATAAGCATTTAACTGAGTGAATAGTACTTAAGCTCTTTTGAAAACTATAAAGAAATATTACAGTTATTATTTTAATCCCAGTTTGGACACCCAGAATTCTTCTTTATTACATTATGATCGTACGTAAATAAATATATCACTTATTTCAGAAATTGGCAGTTAACTAGGGTTTTAACAACTAAAAGTAGAAAGGTTGTCAATATAGCTGTATTATTTAGCAAATGAATATGGTTAATGTATTTCTTGTTCAAAAAATGCCTTTAATTCATTGAGTAGCCTTCTGTGATGTAATCATAATTTTGTACCTGCCACATTTGTGATGTTGCTGAAAGTGATGGGTAATATTAACTAAGCTCAGGTGTATTACAGATGTGAACACAAATACACACAGAAAGAATATCATATAAATATAAACATATATTACAAATATATATATATATACATATATATATATATATACATAACTCAATATGGATAGTATCTATATATGTATCCAACAAAGAACTAACAAATAATGACAGTGAGAGAGTAATAAAAGATTAAATAATAAAAAGTAACATATACTAATATGAAAATTCAACTTTCACAGAAGTAACTTTATTCAGAAAAAACCTACCTGAATAAAATGCAAAAATATTTTCTACATTTACATTTTATAGTCCTTGCAATCTGCTCATAACCTATTCTCATATAATCATTCAGTTAAATATTTATATTAATTAGAATTGATTTTCCTCTCTTATTTCTGAAATTTTGTGTGGCTTTTTTATATGAGTAATCAAAAAGTTTTAGAGGCAGACAATGCAATTGAAACCTTAAAGATCATTTCTAGTTTTTTATGTGTATTCATTAAATTAAATCAATGCCTGGTTTTTTTTTTCTACTTAAATCTATACGTATATATGGATGTAATATATTTTATTTGTGTTAGAGACTGACTACTGGAATCTTATTTTAACTCTCCTAAGAAGTGAGAAGTACCTGGAAGGGGTTCTGTATTTTGTGAGATAAGTAGGCATAGTAATTGGTCAGAAACAAATCTCTTTCTTTGTATATTTTGGTACCCTGCAGACAATTCTATACACAGTAAAGTTTTGATGGGAGTTGAAAACACCAACCTTGACTAATGTTGTTAGCAATGCATATTTACCCAGGTCAAAAATGACAGCATTAGTTGAAAAAAATTGTCTGAAGACTATGAGTATTTTAAAACTTCAGTGATTTAACAAAAAGCATAGAGAATGAACTCCTGTGTGCTTCTCTGATCTCAATGAAGAATTAAATATCTCCAAATGAAGCTGAGCATAAGACAGTTGTTTGTAACCCTTGACTAATTCCTCAGTTTACATGAGGAGCTGTTGTGTAATTCAGATAATATTGAAAATGGAATGGGGAGAGTCCCTGGAATGTATAATGAAACATTTTCCGTAACTTCAACCCTAATTGTTCTGATAGAAATCAAGTTTAATTCGTATTCAAGTACAGATAAAAAAACAGATTGAATTAATTCAATTTCAGATAACATAAATGAAATAAAAAAGTTTAATTTCATGTGGATATTACAACATGCTCACTTACTACTTCTTATGTGCCTGTTTTCACAGTAAGATCAAGGCTTTAATATATGGCTAAAGATCAGGTAGATCAAGTCTCTAAAATCACATCCAGCAATGATACATAAACTCCATATTCACATACCATTATTGTTAGTGATTTTTTGACAGGTTGCATGCGGTAAGATTTATTCTAGTTTATTTACTGAATAGCTACACTCACTTTAAGATGCATGTTGCTGTCAATGTAGGTGGTGTAGAACTCAGAAAGCCATTCCATAATGGATAAGGTTATTCTTTATCTCTCTGAGAGCAATATGTCCCAATAAAGTATTCAGAAATGTTCTTTTTTTTCATTAAGGACTTTAATAGCCTGATCTTAAACAATCCACTCATTGGAATAACATTAAATCTTAGATATATGTATAGCTATTGAGTTAATATTCATTATTACTTTATTATTTACAATGAATATTTTTCAGGCTTTGTACTAAGATATTATATTGCTTTCTGTGTCAATGTGTGTAATTGCATAATATTTAGGTAGATAGACAGTTTTGTTTCCTACTTGTCACATTGGTGTTCTAATTAGAGATGTGCACATATTGGTAAAATGTAATACCAAATCTTAAGTTTTATTTTTGCTATTATTACACCAGGATCATGTTCTATCTTTCTTGAGTAAATATTAGAATTAACCATTTTAAAAAGAACACTTGGTTCTTTTGTTTAGACAATTATATAGAAAGCATAAAGTACATGCAGAGTTTTGTTGTGGTAGTGATTTGTTTCTTTCTGTTACAGTATTCTACTTATAATACTCTATGAGTTCAGTACATAAAAAATAACACATGAATAGCGATAAATTTAATATATCTATGGGTAATCATTTATCTACATAACCAGCTGTACCTATATTAAGAAAACTTTAATTCATACAAACATATCTAATTCTAATAAAATAATACATTGTTCCTAGCCTTTTCCCTAATGCTTCATCACTACTGATTATGTGTCAGATATTCACTTAACTTTTTAAATCTAGTACTGACAGACACACACACACATACACACATACACACACATACACACAAATATTTGACCCATATCATCATAGAATAAAGCTATCAAATAAGCATAATTGTTTGCATAAATTTTATCCCTCTGTATTATGATAGAGTTCACAGATTTGTAAAGTTACATGATAGACAACATATTTTTTCTAAAGTCCTTTAATGATTTCACTATGCATAGGAGCATATCTAATCGAGGTATGTGTTGCATAGCATTTTCATTCAATTCTGTGATTTCCACAGTTATTTGAAGATTGTTTTAATTTTAATATATTAAGGTTTATGCTTTTAAGATTTTTATATCTATACTTTAAAAATATTAAATAGGAAAGCCAAATCTTAAAATAGTCTAAATTTTATATATTGGCTCCAAGCTAGCACTTGCTCAGAATCAGAATTTCTTTTTGTTTTTTTTGTTTTTTTGTTTTTTTTTTTTTTTTTTTTTTGAAAATATTAAGACCTGGACCAGCCAAGCACAAGAGAGAAAGGCCTGGTAAGAAGAGGATACAAGTAGCCAAGGACAGAGAGATCTCTGCCGAGCACGCATGGAATGCGTGCCCCTGCCCTGCCTGATCCAAGGACCAGGAACCCAGCACTGGTACCTCTGTTCCCACCCTGCTGCTTTGGGCCAGAGAAAAGGACTCAGATCATCCAAGACCTGGACCAGGGTAGATCCAGGGACACAGGCCAGGTACAAGGGAAAGGCAAGTACCTATCACTGACAACAAGATGGCAAGAGGAAAGCGAAAGAGCAGATCCCAGGGAAACCAAGACAACCTGGCAACACTAGAACCCAGCACTCCCATCACAACAAACAGCAGAATGCCAAACACTCCAGAAAAACAAGACTCAGACATGAATGAAATCCTGCCACAAGATGATGATGGAGACCCTTAAACAAGTACAGGAGGAAAAGAATAAAAAATTAGAAGCTTTTAAAGAAGAAACAAGAAAAAACTCTCAACGAATTCAAAGAACTAGAAGAAAACAGAACCAAAGAGATGAAGAAATGGAAGAAGGAATTTAAAATAGAAATGAATACAATAGAAAAAACACTAAAAGACACAACCCAATAAGTAGAAATCCTAAAAAATAAATCAGGAGTCACAGAAGCAAGCATTTCCAACAGACTACAAGAGATGGAAGAGAGAATCTCAGGAGCCGAAGACAACATTGAAAACATAGACAAAACAGTCAGAGAAGATGCAAAAACGAAAAAGCTCCTAACCCAAAATGTCTAGGAATCCAGGACACAATGAGAAGAAAAAAAACTAAGGATAATAGGAATAGAAGAGGGAGAAGAATATCAACAAAAAAGCACAGTAAATATCTTCAACAAAATTGTAGAAGAAAACTTCACTAAACTTATGAATGAGATGACCACGAGCATAAAAGAAGCCTTCAGAACTCCACGTAGGTTGGGCCAAAAAAGAAATTCCTCCTGAGACATAATAGTCAAAACACCAAGTGCCTAAAGAAAAGAAAGAATACTAAAAGCAGTAAGGGAAAAAGGACAGGTAACATATAAAGGCAGACCAATCAGAATCACACCTGATTTCTCAACATAGACTATGAAAGCAAGAAGAGCCTGAACAGACATCATGCAGACCCTAAGAGAGCACAAGTGCAAGCCCAACCTGCTATACCCAGCAAAACTATCAATCACCATAGATGGAGAGATGAAGATATTTCAAGACAAAATTAAATTTAAATAATATCTGACCGAAAACATAGCACTACAACAAATTATATGTGGAAAACCCAATACAATGAGGGGAACTACATCCTAGTAAAAACAAGAAATCTCCTAAGCAAGAAAACCAAAAAAAGAAACAGACACACACACAACTCAACCTACAAAAGCAATAATAGCAGGAAATAACAACCACTATTCCTTGATATGTATTAACATAAAGGGACTCAACTCCCCAATAAAAAGACTTAGACTATCAGAATGGATACATAAACAAAATGCAGCATTTTGCTGCATAAAGGAAACTCATCTCAGAGACAAAGACAGACACAATCTCAGAGTAAAAGGTGGGGAAAAATCTTCAAGCAAACAGCCCCAAGAAGCAAGCTGGAGTGTCTATTCTAATATCGAATAAAGTAAATTTCCAACCAAAAGTTATCAGAAAAGATAAGGAAGGACACTCTTTACTCATTACAGGGGAAATCTGTCAGGAGGAACTCTCAATCCTTAACATATATGCTCCAAATACAAAAGCACAAATACTCATAAAAAATTTACTAAAGCTCAAAAAATACATTTCACCTTATACAATAATAGTGGGAGACATCAATACCCCACTCTCACCAATGGACAGATCATGGAAACAGAAACTGAACATAGACACTGTAAAACTAGCAGAGAGTATGAACCAACTGGAATTAATAGATATCTACAGAACATACCATTTTAAAGTAAAAGAATACAACATCTCCTCAGCACCTCATGGCACCTTCTCGAAAATTTACCACATAATTAGACACAGGAGAAGCCTCAATTGATATAAAAAGATTGAAATACTCCCATGCATCCTCTCAGACCCCCATTGTCTAAGGCTAGTCTTTAACAACAACAAAGACAACAAAAAGCACACATACACATGGGAACTAAACAACACTCTCTTCAACGACAGCAGGGTCAAAGAAGAAATAAAGAAAGAAATTAAGGATTTAATAGAATTCAAATAAAATGAAAGCACAGCATACCCAAACCTATGGGGTGCAATGAAATCAGTACTGTGAGGAAAACTCACAGCTTTGAGTGCTTTTAAAAAGAAACTGGAGAGAGCATATATCAACAACTTAACAGCACAGCTGAAAGCTCTAGAACAAAAGGAAGCAGATACACCCAAGAGAAGTAGATGGCAAGAAATAATCCAACTTATGGCAGGAATAGACCAAATAGAAACCAAAAGAACCATTGAAAGAATCAACAAAACCAAGAACTGGTTCTTTGAGAAAATCAACAAGATTGATAAACCCCTAGCCAGACTAACTAGAGGGCAAAGAGTGAGTATCCAAATTAACAAAATCAGAAAGGAAAGTGAGTGGAAAGCAGTGATAGTTTTCGCCATCACAAGATGGCGCTGACTTCCGTTGTGGCAGCCTGGCACCTCTCTATAATCAAACTGTGTGCGCATGTGCAAGAGTGTGTTCTCGCCAATTCTTTGTCCACCTGGGGGCGTGCCAGTGAGATCATGAGTAAGCGACCAATTAGACATGGACAGGAAGCTTTGAAGACTATATAAGACAGCTTGCGGGGCCTAGTGGTCTTCCTCTTCAAGATGCAGTAAACGCTTTGCTGCAGAAGGATCCTGGTGTTCCCTGTGGGTTCTTGCTGGTGAGACGGTAGCATGGGACATTTGGTACTGAAACCTGGGATAAATGACTCACCATCGCCAGTACCGAGGAGACCCTCTGTCTGTGGAGAGGATCCAAAACTGCAGGACTAAGGTAAGCTCTGAGAGACATTTTGGTCTTGACCTCTCCCTCTCTCCCTCCGCTGAAGGCGCTGTAGAAGCTTTTATTCTTGTCTTCCTTGCCTTGATTCTTTTTCTTTTGGTTTCATTAGAAAATGAAGTCTATCGCCCTATGGTAGCGGCAGGACAGGGAGCTCTGGAGGAGTTGCAAGACAGCATGTCAGAAACAGAGCGGAGTCAAAGGCTGCAGCATGAAAAGAAAACAGGCTTACCTAAGAAACCAGACACTTCCGAGGCTTCACAGTCTAAGGAAGTGCTAGAGCAGGGAAAGGACACCCTGGGAGAGAAATCCAAGGTAGCAGAACAAAAGAAGGACACCCCAGAAGAAAAATCACAAAAGAGAAGGGCAATTAAAAATATTCATATAAAGAGACAGGAAAAGAAAGATCGGGTCATCAGAAAGAGGAGCCTCTACCCAGTGGAAGATCTAGAGGCCCTAGAAATTGATGATGACGAGCTGAGCCCCTCTGAGGAGGAAGACCTTGAGGACGAGGCTGCTCGCCATGAGGCAGAGAGATACCACCCAGATTACTGGCAGGGTAAAAGGGTTAGGGGCACCGGTCTGGGTTATGAAAATATTTATCGGCCATTCTTTCTAACACAAGCGCCGAGGGGTCCCCCGCCTTATAATCCTGGAGTCTTATTAAATTTCTTTCTCTCTAGAGAAGACCATAAGAAAATTTTACCAGTATTCTCCATGTTTAAGGCTGCTGAAGGGGGCGCGTTCATGCACCTGTAGAGTATGTGTAAATCAAGGAGCTCGCTGAGTCGGTCTGTAATTATGGCGTCAGCGCTAATTTTACTACCTCCCAAATAGAAAGACTCGCTACTATGGCTATGACGCTGGGAGACTGGCAAACCACAATAAAAGCAGTCCTTCCCAACATGGGACAATATATGGAATGGAAAGCACTTTGGTATGACGCTATTCAGACACAGGTCAAGGTAAATGCAGTTGCAGAAAGTGATCAGAGAACATGAACCTTTGATTTGCTGACAGGACAAGGGCAGTATGCAAGTAATCAGACCAATTATAATTGGGGTGCATATGCCCAAATATCTGCTGCTGCCATCAAGGCTTGGAAGGCACTTTCCAAAAAGGGAGGAGGAGAGGTGCATCTAACAAAAATAATTCAGGGTCCTCAAGAGCCTTTCTCTGATTTTGTGGCCAAAATGACAGAAGTGGCAGGTCAAATCTTTGGGGACCCGGAACAGGCTATGCCCTTAATAGAATAGTTAGTTTATGAACAAGCCACTCAGGAGTGTCAAGCGGCCATTACTCCCAGGAAGAGCAGAGGGTTACAAGACTGGCTAAAAATTTGCAGAGAGATTGGAGGGCTGATCACCAAGTCTGGACATTGGCGGCTGCCTCCAATGCTTGGGCAGTGTTAGTCACTTCTTTTGGTGGGCATATTGATAACCATTTCCCCAAACATCCAATTCTGCAATTTGCCTTAAGCCAGGCTATTGTGTTCCCACACATAATGTCACAGGGGCCACTTGCTGATGGAATTGTGGTATATACCAATGAGTTAAAGACTGGTATAGGTGCTTGTGTGGTCAATAATAGGGTAGTTTCTAAACAATATAATGAAACTTCACCCCAGATTGTAAAATGTTTAGTAGTGCTAGAAGTCCTTGAGACTTTTTTAGGTCCTCTTAATATTGTGTCAGATTCTTCCTATGTAGTCAATGCTGTTAAGATTTTAGAAGTGGCTGGATTAATTAAACCCTTCAGCAAAGTTGCTCAAGTTTTTCAACAAATTCAATCTACCCTTCTTGGCAGGAAGTCCCCTGTATTTATAACACATATTAGAGCTCACTCGGGCCTTCCTGGTCCAATGTCCCATGGAAATGACCTAGCAGACCAAGCTACGAGAGTGATTGCAGTTGCCATGTCCCCCCAATTAGATGTAGCAAAAGAATTTCATAGACAATTTCATGTGACGGCTAAAACTTTACGCCGCTGATTCGCTCTGACTAGAAAAGAGGCTAGACAAATAGTAACCCAATGTCAAAATTGTCAATTCTTGCCTGTACCCCATGTGGGAGTTAATCCACTGGGAATCCGACCACTGCAGGTCTGGCAAATGGATGTTACTCATATCCCTTCCTTTGGAAGACTTCAGTATCTGCATGTTTCTATTGATACATGCTCTGGCATCATGTTTGCTACACCTCTAACAGGCAAGAAGTCCTCACATGTAGTTCAACATTGCCTCAAGGCATGGAGTGCTTGGGGTAAACCCAAACTCCTTTAGACAGACAATGGACCAGCGTATACTTCTCAAAAATTTCAACAGTTCTTCCGCCAGATGGATGTGACTCATCTGACTGGTCTCCCGTATAATCCTCAAGGACAGGGCATTGTAGAACGTGCCCATTGCACACTCAAATTCTATTTAATTAAACAAAAAGGGGGAGTTGAGAAGGCTCTACCCTCAGTACCAAGAGTAGCTGTTTCCATGGCACTCTTCACCCTTAATTTTTTAAATCTTGATGCCCAAGGCCATACTGTGGCCGAACATCACTGTTCAGAGCCTGATAGACCAAAAGAGATGGTAAAATGGAAAGATGTTTTGACTGGTCTATGGAAAGGCCCAGCTCCTATATTAATAAGATCCAGGGGAGCTGTTTGTGTTTTCTCGCAGGAAGAAGACAACCCATTTTGGCTACCGGAACAATTGACACAAAGAATTTTGACACCTGGAAATGACTCCCGGATAGATCCATCGGAAACTACCTCTAGACCTCGCATTGCCTCTTTGGATCTGGGTTCCTAGTATATTGGGAAAATACAGATGGGCAATTTTGTCTGCCTTTCTGAAGCCCATACCTATCCATCATGATGCAGTTGTTTTCCCTAAGTTTTTTACAACCGACAAAATTCTAGAATTGCCTTACTTACCATTTGATCCCACCCAGGCACCACTAGGGGAGAATCGTTCTTTATCAGAACAAGGTTCTTTTGGTTTTCAAATTGATGGAACAAGAAGATACATCAAGCTCACAGGCCGGGCCTTAGGAATGTTTGATGCACATACTGGAGGCTGAGTGAGGCTGAACCAGGACACGAGTAACCCAAAAATAACAATTACAAACATGACCTTTTGGCAGAAGGAAATTTGGGTCAATGGCATATTTCTATCGCCCAGTGTCACAGACAGAGAACGTCCTTGTCAACCCAGAATAGCCCCCATTGCAGTCCAAAAAATGAGGGACGAATCCCACCCTGGACTGACTGCCAATCTTCCAATTCCTGCTGGGCAGATCAAGACAAAACCTTCTCCTTTTTCCCCAATATGATGCCAGATCCCAGAGAATACCTGGTAGAGTTTAGACCCGGGGCCATGAGACAGAGACTCTTTCTACAAGACCTTAGAATTCACCCCTTTCATAAGTGGGTACTTTGTGGGATTAATGGTAGTTGTACAGAACTTAATCCCTTGGTCTTTATCCAAGGAGGAGCTGTTGGAAAGGCCTCATTTACTGATGTCTCAAGATTTTTTTCAGTACTGGGGGTCAGAGTGTTTTTCCATGGGAACTGATGGAATTATTACTATGAATGCAAATTCTACTATAGAGACTACTGGGTTCAATAAAACTTTGGTGAACCAGACTAATTATCCACCTACCCCAGTCTGTGTTTACCCCCCCCCCTTTTTGTTTATCCTTTCCAATGATTCATTTAAAGCCTGTTCTAATGATTCTTGTTGGATGTCACAATGCTGGAATTCAAAGTGGGCTAATCGTGCCATGGTTGCAAGAGTCCCGCGGTGGGTTTCTGTCCCTGTAGAGACCCCCTCCACCTTGTCCTTATTCAGGCAGAAAAGAGATTTTAGAATAACAGCGACTGTGGTAGTGGCAATGGCTGCTGTGGCAGCAGCAGCCACTGCCGCTGGGACTGCCATGGCAACCACAGTCCAAACAGGCACCACCCTAAATAAATTGTCAGCCATAGTGGCGGATGCTGTTGATCTTCATACCTCCACTAGTGCCCAGTTAAAGGGCAGATTAATGGTTGTTAACCAACACCTCAACCGAGTAGAGGAAAGGTTGGATATTCTCTTTCAATTGGCCCAATTGGGATGTGAGAAAAAATTGGGGGCGCTTTGCATTACCAGCGTACAATATGGAAATTTTACACAAGCAGCTAATCTGTCTTGATGATTGTCGTTGTACCTTGCAGGAAATTGGTCAGCAGGATTTGATGAGACTCTCGAGTCTTTGAGGGCAGCAGTGTTGGCTATCAATGCAACATGAGTGGACCTGTTGCTGATGGAGAGGCTCTCTTCCTGGATTTCCTCAAATTTTTTCTCACTTCAAAGAATGGGTGGGGGTGGCTTTGTTTGGTGCAGCCCTATGCAGTGGATTAGTTTTCATACTATGGTTGGTTTGCAAACTCAGATCTCAAAAGAAACATGACAAGGTCATTATCACTCAAGTTGCCCTAGGCCATTTAGCAGTTGTTGTCACACAGCACTGTGGTATCTAAAGACAGGCAACTTTCCTCATGCGCAGACCAATCTAAGACATGAGGCCCGGTGGCAATAGGGTTACCCTATGACAGATAAGGCTGCAACATTAGAGGAATGACCTAAGACAAGAGCCCCAGCAGATAGACATAAGTACAGAAGCCTAGACCAGCCTCATTCTAGTAAAACAAAAAGGGGGAGATTTGGAAAGCCACAGTAGCATTCACCATCACAAGATGGTGCTGACTTCCGTAGTGGCAGCGTGGCCACTCACTATAATCAAACTGTGTGCACATATGCAAGAGTGTGTTTGTGCCAAGTCTTTGTCCACCCTGGGGCATGCCAGTGATATCATGAGTAAGTGACCAATTAGAAGAGGATACACACCTTTGGAGACTATATAAGTGAGAGCATGAGGGGCCCAATGGTCTTCCTCTTCAAGATGCAATAAACACTTTGCTGCAGAAGGATCCTGGTGTTCCTTGTGCATTCTTGCTGGTGAGACGGTAGCACGGGACAAAAGTGGAGACATAACTAATGAAACTGAGGAAATTTAAGAAACCATCAGATCCTACCACAAAAGCCTATACTCCACAAAATTAGAAAATTTAGAAGAAATGAATGAATTCCTAGACAGATACAAGATCCTAAAGTTAAACTGGGAACAAGTAAACGATCTAAATAATCCCATAGCACCTAAAGAAATAGAAGAAGTCATCAAAAGCCTTCCAACCAAAAAAAGTCCAGGTCCAGACAGGTTCAGTACATAATTTTATCAGACATTTATGGCTGACATAATACCAACAATCCTCCAAACTATTCCACAAGATAGAATCAGATGGAATGCTACCTAACTCTTTTTTTGAAGCTACAATAACCCTCGTTCCTAAACCACACACAGACACTACAAGAAAAGAGAACTTCACAATCTCACTTGCGAACATTGATGCAAAAATACTCAACAAAATTTTTGCAAACCGAATCCAAGAACACATCAAAAAGATCATTCACCATGACCCAGTTGGATTCATCCCTGGAATGTAGGGATGGTTTGATTTAAGGTAATCCATCAATGCAATCCACCATATAAACAAACCCAAAGAACAAAATTACATGGACATCTCACTTGATTCTGAGAAAGCATTTGACAAAATTCAACACTCCTTCATTTTAAAAGTCTTGGAAAGAATAGGAATTAAAGGTCCTTATCTATCCATATTAAAAGTAATATACAGCAAACCAAGAGCCAACATCAAACTTAATGGTGGAAAACTTGAAGCAATCCCAGTAAATCTGGGACTCGACAAGGCTGCCCACTCTCCAACTACCTATTCAATATAGTACTGGAAGTCCTGGCTGGAGCAATTAGACAGCAAAAGGAAAACAAAGAGATACATATCACAAAGGAAGAAGTAAAAACATCAATTTTTGCAGATGACGTGATAGTGTACGTAAGTGACCCCACAAATTCCACCAGAGAACTTCTACAGCTGATGAACAAATTTAGCAATGTGGCTGGATATAAAATTAACCTAAACAATCAGTAGCCTTCTTATATTCAAAGAACAAACATGTGCAGAAAGAAATTAGGGAAAACATACCCTTCACAATAGTCGCAAAAACTATGAAATACTTTGGTGTGGCTCTATCTAAGCAAGTGAAAGACCTGTATGACAAGAACTTCAAACCTCTAAAGAAGTAAATCAAGGAAGATCTCATAAAAAGGAAAGATCTCCCATGCTCATGGATTGGAAGGATCAACATTTTAAAAATGGCCATCCTACGAAAAGCAATTTACAGATTCAATGCAATCCCCATCAAAATTCCAACCCAGTTCTTTATTGAGTTGGAAAGAGCAATGTGCAATTTCATCTAGAATAACAAAAGACATAGAATAGCAAAATCCATCCTCAACAACAAGAAAACATCTGCGGGAATCACTGTCCCTGACTTCAATCAATATTACAAGG